>NC_056727.1:189496938-189676897 GCF_019279795.1 Protopterus annectens
GTGTTTCCCTTCCCACAACTGCTGAGGAGAGGACTCAAAACTTGGAGGCCCACGCGGGGTACCTAGTGAGGATGCGCCGAGAGTGTGATGAGTACAGGTATATCTTGCAATATATAGTAATATTAATAAGAAAGAGTACACTATTAACTGCCAATAAGTATATTATGTTCTGACTGTACTGCAATAATAGTAATCATGTACAGGAATGATGTGTACATGGTATTAATACTAATGATCTGGTAATAAAGTACACTGGCATTATAAATGTGAAGGGAATAAATGATATCCATTCATGATTTATAGGAAATACAGTACAACTGCAGCCAGAATTGTGAAGGTACAAGCTTTAGCATTGCATAGGTTCTGTAATAACAGCACACTGTCAATGCATGCATTATTTAAACTGGAGTACAATAAAGTTTGTCAAATGTATACCAATAACTGTGTCATGTCACTCTCAATAAAGCTGTCTTCTGCCAATTGTGTGCATTCTGTTCTGTTGTTGAAGATGTCCAAGTTAACAGGAGTTGCAAAGCAAATATGGGTATAGCACCATGAAGTGACTGAAGTTTGGTTGCAAAAGAACTGTTATGCTAAAGTGTACATGCGGAGCTGTACTACAAGACAGAATGCAATTCGATATATGTTATGCACTAGCATGTTAACCTTGAATAGTAATGTGTAAGGTATTATAGTGTTTTCCCATCAGGATTGTCTGGTGTTAACCTTTGCATTTCAGCTATATGCATTCCTGAATGTAGGTATGCTGATGCAGGCAAGTATGACACAGTCGTAGTTGTAGACTGCAAATATAGCATCTGCAAATGTATATGGGTCAGGTAAGCATCCCACCATCCTGATATGGTCTGTACAAATCACGCATATACCCATCCACTTGGGGTTAATTGTCTACACCTGCATTCCAAGTATTAAAACACACCACCTACTATCCCTGTCATGCATGAATCTCATGCATGTATGTTCAGCTGTCACTGCAGTCTCCTGTGACACTCTACTGATATTACTAGGTCAGACTTTGTCAGGAGGTGAGCTCTAGGCACATATCAGTCTACTGACCTACAGTAGTGGCTCAGTGTGATGAGCAATACATATGTTATCTTTCCACACACAGACCGGGGTTTAAAACTGGTAATAAGATTTATTTATAGTAACAGACAAATAGTACTGACTGTTTATAGAAACAGTCACATACTGTTAACAGATATTCCCCACACAGACATACAGGTAAAGAAATGTCTGTAATAGCTGTGTGAAGGGTATACTAATGTTTACCATTCCTATGAATGACAGCAGGATAGGTATATACTCCAGGCATTGTGCATGATACATTTCTCTCAAGTGTCATGGTGTCACGGATATTGATCACTGTTGCCAATAACCTTGGACACAGATATAAATCTAGTTGAAGTATGCCAGTAGCACACTCAAACAGCATCAGTGCAAGCTACACCTTGTTAGTCATATATGTTACCCTGACATGTACGAGTCCCTTGTAGTTATCCACCTATAGTTCTTACAACTCGGCCCATACCATGCCATGCTGATAGCTTGAGAGGTATGTACGTGCTACAGAAGCTATAGGGCACATGTAGATGTAAAGTAAGGACAGACATGTAGAGTATTCAGCAGTACTGTTGTAAAAAATATAGCCTATATATTTTTTAATGGAATGCCACCCCCCCCCCCACACTTCTTATATGCAGCACAAATTATTTTTATACTACGGGTATGTTTTCATTCTGACATATGTTGTTCTCAAAACCGAATGTTGGGCCTTGTGTTGTATTATTGGTTATATATTTCAATGGTTGCATACTAACATAACTTGTTGAAATTCCACCATTGTTGGCCTTTTGCCATAACTGTTACTGGCATGCTATTAAAATAATGACTGTTACCCCATTTATGCCTGTGTTCTATATGCTATGCTATTCTATCATTCTGGGTTAATTGGAAAACCCATGCATGCTGTTATAACTAACATTGAAATTTTTGTTCATGACTAACCAATACACCTTGACAAACCTCAGCACTATAGCATGATTGGGTAGGCCGGTTCTGGGTAATTCGCATATCCCACCTCATCTGGCCATGGTACCGGGTCCCAGCACATCTGGGACACAACCTGGAGCTGCTCCTATTGCTGGTCCTGCACCACCCTCGGATGAAACCACCTCAGGGTTTGGGGCCTGTCTCCCCCTGAGTGCAGGCATGGACAGGAAACTGTCACCTGGAATCAAGTTTCAAGTATGGTGCGCAGGGTCATCCAACATGACCTGGATGACAGACTGTGCCAGATCAAGAGCAGACTGGTGCAACTAGAAGGGCAGGCTGGCCCTGGCAGCCAGCCCCCAGCACAGCCACCTTCAGGGCCATGAAGGGGCAGTGATGGCTGCCCATGGGTGGGGATCTCAGTTCCACTGTTGCCATCAAGGGGCACTTGGTCCTCTGATTCCCAACCACCCTTCCTGTCCAAGGTGCTTACCCCCTCATATGTCATACACCACCCCTGTCCACTCCTACCCAACTTACCTCCCCAAATGTACCTAAAACCCTTTCCCAATAACCCACTCTCACCTTAAAAAAGGGCATGTGTCCCCCCAAAAATGTCATCTATACATAGCTCTCTATTTTGCCCCACATACACTGCCATTAATCAATTATCTTGTCAATTAATCAAAAAGCTTATGTCACCCACACCACTCCCTGTGAGGTGTGAGGCTCCAAATTCCAAATTGTCCACATCATGCACAGCTGTTGCTGCCCAGGAAATGGAGAGCTATGGTCCTTTCCTACACCCATCCTGCACATCCTTAGCTGCCTTTAATATTGTTTTTCCCCTGCTTGCCTCCATTTCACCACTTTCCTATCACCCCTTTTTTCTTTTCTTTTTTTGGAAGTAGTGCAGGTTTAAGCAGGGATAAGCGGCACTAAGCGAAGCTAAGTGGAGGTAATCACCGCTTGGCATCACGGCATGTCATGCAAACTCATGCAAACCCACCTAAAACTGCTTTAATCATCCTATCTAATTCAGGCACTGTTCTGCCCAGCAACAAAACAGCTAGTCCTGGCAAGTCTCAAACCCAAGACTTGCTGCACTACACCCAGAGTAACACACCACTAGGCCAACTCAGCTCTGGTGAATTGCTGTTTTTTTCTAAACATATCATGCAGTATAGTCATGTAACATTATGGAAAAAGGACACTGCTGCTGAGTATTGAACTCAGGACTTTCAGAACTATAGTCACAGCAATGCACCATTAGGTCAACTTTGCTCTGGGGAATTACTGCTGTTTTAAAAATATATCATGCAGTACAGTCATGTAACTTTAGGGGAAAAAAAAACACTGCCAAGTATTGAATCCAGGACCTTCAGAACAACACACCACTAGGCCAACTTAGCTCTGAGAACTACTGCACAGTGCAACTAACAAATGTCCTCACAGATATCTTCAATAACTCTCTGAGTCAGCAAATAGTTCCAAAATGCTTCAAGGATACAACAATCATTCCATTACCAAAGAAGTCTCCACCATCTTGCCTAAATGACTACCACCCTGTAGCCCTCACCTCCACAGTGATGAAACGTTTTGAAAGGCTGGTCAAGGATGCCATAACATCTGGGCTGCCTGCTGATATCGACCCTCTGCAGTTTGCTTACCGAGCAAACTGCTCTACGGCAGATACCATCTCTCTAACACTCCATTTATTGCTGGAACACCTTGAGAATAAAAACACCTATGTGAGGGTACTATTCATTGACAGTTCTGCTTTTAACATGGTCATCCCTCTTCATCTGGTAATGAAGCTATGCTAACTAAGCATCAACACACCACTTTGCAACTTGATTCTTGACTTTCTCACAGACAGACCTCAGAAAGTTTGCATAGGAAATAACTCCTCAGATAGCATCTCTCTTAACACTGGAGTTCCACAAGGAAATGTCCCTTGCTGTTCACACTGTTAACACATGATTGTACAGCCAGGTACAATACAAATCACATCATTAAGTTTGCTGATGACACAACAGTGCTGGGCCTCATCAGTAATGGCAATGAATTAGCATATAGAGATGATGTCGAACAACTGATTCCTTGGTGTGGAAATAAATTATCACTAAATGTGAACAAGACAAAAAAGATAATTGTGGACTACAGGAAAAATTGCAAGGAACATTCTCCCCTCCCCATCAATGGAAAAGAAGCACAAAGTTTCTGGGAGTGCACATCGAAGAGGACTTGCCTTGGAACACAAATACAATTGCCATAGTCAAAAAAGTGCACCAGAGATTGCACTTCTTAAGAAGGCTGAGGAGAGCAAATCTCCCATCAACAGTTCTCACTACCTTCTACACAGGTATGATAGAAAGCATCCTGATGAACAACCTCATAGTATGGTATGGAAGCTGCTCTACCTCTAAGTGCAAATCCCTCCAGAGTGTGGTGACGACATTTGAGAGGATCATTAAGACCACCTTACCACTTATTCACAACTTGTACTTATCCAGATGTCTCAGCAGGGCCAAAAGAATAATTAGAGACTGCACTCACCCTGCTTACAGACTGTTCCTTCATCTATCATCTGGAAAGTGCTTCTGAAGCATATGGTGCAGAACTACAAGATTCAGGAACAGCTTCTTCCATAATCTCATCAGGCTGCTGAACTATAATAATCCCTACACCTCATGATGCCCAACTGGATCAGTAGAAACTGTATCAAATTGTACAAGAACCTGGTTACCAGTCTCACCTAATACTTAGTGCAATATTCACCATGGCTATAACTTATAGGCCATCTAGAGCATTAGTAATGCAGTAAAATATATCTTCTTTCAGTGCAATACATGCAAATTCATAAATTAACCATAGTGCAATACTTTAATGTTCACAGAGTAATACTCAAATGTCTTTTTCTGTGCAAGGATCAATGCAATGTCTTAACCAAGTACCTGTACAACACTAAAGTCTCATGCATGTAAGTGTTCAGTTCAAAAAGTGTTAAACTATGTTCTAATTATGTTTAATATTAGTCTGTCTACCAACATGTTTGTGATGTAATAGCGAGGTGAATGTGTAAATGTCTGTGAAAATAGTCTATATGTTGTCTGCACATTGAGTCTGGGGACACAGAATTTCATTCAGTTTTTGCACTTGTGTGATTTATGAATGACAATAAAGTTTACTTTGACTTTGACTACTGTTGTTTTCTAAATATATCATGCAGTACAGTCATGTAACATTAGGGGAAAAAAGACACTCCTGCCAAGTACTGGCCCCAGAACCCTCTGGACTACAGTTCACTGCAATACACCAGGAGGCCAACTCAATTCTGGGGAATTACTGGTGTTGTTATGAATATATCCTGAGTACCAGTGACACTACTTCCACATATAATGTGATAAATGACCACGTACTTGGGTCTATGATGCAGACACCAAACCAGTACACAGCCAGAAACATGTTGATGAATTGACAGGAGGCCTAAAATATCAGGTACAGCTGACAACTACAGAGACTGTTGCAGAATGTCCACAGTTGTGTCACCCATGTATGGCATGGTTGTCATCAAAGTTATTCTATGTGCTGACGTAATGGCAATGGAGTGCAGATTGATTGTACAAAAGCAGGACAGACAGGTCAGTGTCACATGTCATAGCCATCCAAACACATATGCTAATGCCAATCCTGTGTAACACACTGTATGCATGCACATATGTCTTCCAACTACACCTCTCATAATAATTATTCCATAGCTCTATCTGTAATATGCCTAGCATGTCTGACATTTGGACACCCACAGTTCAGTCCTGCAGTCCAGTCTGTTGCACAACAACTACATGGTCAGCAATACAACCTATAAATAACTGGGTCCTGCAATGTCCAGCAGAACTGGTTGCTGCTACCACAATCACTGCCACCCATAGTAGCATATCAAAGGCCTGGAGGGTAGGACACATGTCACAAATATCAATACGTGTCCTAAACCTCCACTACCACTCTCTGGATGGCACTACTACTTCACATATGTACCAGAGGCATACGCCTCACTTGGACTGTTATGGGTACCCTCACGCTGGCCATGCTCTGACACAACAGCTGACACTGCGCCCACACTAACATATACAGCTTGCTGTCCCTCAATGTCTTCACAATCCCCAGTATGACTCCTGCCCAGAATGCAGCAGCTGCAGCCTGCCACGCATGCAGCTGTATGTTCAGCTACCTGCTACAGACCTACCATACCTCCCAAACACCAAGAACAGGACATCCACACAACACCCATACATAAAGGGTTGGGGGAGATGTTCAGGTGACAGGGACATGTATCACAGTCTCCCCCTATAAACATACACAGCTGATACACCAGCATCAACTGCAGCAGCATGCACATTCAGATAAAAAGGAAGTAGGACACTCACATCTGTCTGTCTCCTTACTGAGCCCAACACACACATTGTTAAACAGTAACCTGGCACTAAATCACAAACTCTGTTAACAGTGGCCAAACATAGTATGTAAATCTGTGGACATAACACATCAATCCATACAGTGAACAGTATTTCTACACACCCTCTGTGATTCTGCAGCCCCCACACCTTGATAACGTCCTCCTCACAGGCTAGGAAAAGGGCCAAGGCCTACATGGGGCCTTAATTATAGGACTGCGTTCCCATGCCATTGGCTAATGGCAATGCAACCCAGCTGTTCTGGATGCAGTTAGCTAGTGGGAGTCACAGATTGGTGCACAGGCAATCACCCGTTCACGAGCATTACCTACAAAAGGCAAGCTGCTGCCTATGGCAAACAGGTCTAACACTTTTTTTCATAAAGACAGACTGCGAGTCTCAAGGAGAATACAACTGGATTTCTTCTCACAAAGAAGTATAGCAATACACCAGGTATATCATAGAATTAAGCATATAATGGAATGCAGATGGGGATGCAGTCAATGGAAATAGGAATTTACACAGTAGGTCTCAACCACATTTCTTGGACTGACAGGTTGCTGTTAGTCTGCTGTCCAGCAACTATGGCCATCCCTTAGGGCTCTGTCTGCATTGACATAGATCACAGCTCTGGCCCCTGAATCACCCCAGCAATGGTCAACTCACATATGACTGCTACTGGATAGTCTGTTGTACAATACTGACAGTAAGTACTTGTGGATACAGCTGGCATATCACATCATGTACTGTCAGTGAGCCCCTCTCAGTCTGTGAATGTCATACAGGCTTAGTTCAAAGATTGTACAAGTATCTCTGACAGTTCCTGATGTACTCTGGCTAGGTCACTGTGTACTCCACACCTGTATCTTATTGCTTGACACCTATGGCTAGCATACCTGGTGACCGCCTGCAGCATGATAGCAGGTTATAGGCACTCGTAGTTGGGGGACACTGGCTCTGCCTCAGCAGCAGTGCATACATATGAGCATACAATGTAAGGGAATTAATACAGTACCAGATATTAATGTACCATTACTGTGTTCCCAGGGGTCTGGCATGTGACAGACACATCCTCCAAACTCTGGAGACAACCATCATGTATTGTCCGACTGTGTCTGGAAATCCAGATTTGTCTGACAGGGGCTCTATATTTAGCAGGCACATGTACACATTCCGCAAACATCTGGGTACTGCAAATGTCAGACATCTATGAGGAGGACACTATACACCACATATGCACTGCTCTCAGTTATTTTGTAGCACAGATGTTGCTGGAATGTTCACATGCACTTGTACTACCACTCACCTATTTGTCAGATGTAGGTTAGATGACATGGTACTGTAATGTTGCCCATAGGGGACACTCAACAATCAATGGCAGTGATGGGTGTGGAGACATAACAGCACAGTCTGTCACAGCACTCAGTCCATATCTGGTATTCCTGGTACCATATGATGTTACTAGGCTATGGGCCCTGAGCAGCCATATTCCTAGGCCAGATATAAGCCCTTGTGTATTCAAGACAGCACCTGATGCCCCAGTCCAACAGGGACACAGGTGGTATCCCAAGGGTGTATGTGCAGTTAACCATCCAGTTATGCAGGTTATGCCTGCAAAGGTGTAAATAGTTACCCTGCCTGATGTGGATAGGGTGCCCATTCCACAGCAGGGTGATTGTGTGGGACATACATCTGAGCTGCCAACATGCCAGTTCATGTGTTCATGTCACATGCCAGGTTGAGGGCGTGTGGGTGTTTGTGTTAATGGAGTGGAGCATGAGTTGCACTCATGCAGCAGTCCCAGCAATGTGGAGTCCATGATTGCCATGCATGCTGCACTAAGATCACCCCTGAGGAGTTTGTATGAAACCAGGTAGAGGGTTGCCCACATAGCCTATTGGTGTATGGTAGATGTTTGATGCCCTGGTATTCCCTGGTGGGGAACCTCTGTGATGTCCCCAGCTCCTGTATGTGCTGTGTGATGTGAATGACATACAGGGAATTATACCCAATACTGGGCCTCATTGGGGGAATACAGGGATGTTTATTCCCCATGTCCCTTGATGACATACCCTTATGTATGACATGGGCCATGTACAATGTTTACCTTACAATGGGAGCAACATTGCATTGAAATGTCATGCTGCCAAAGACCTGTGTCCATAGCTCCCTCACTACTGATTGTGTGCCTAGGATGTTGCTAGTACTGTGATACTATGTGAAGATGTCACTCTCCCCAAAGGGGTTGACACTGCATGCCATGCTATGCAGCCTGAGGCTATGTGTCTGACAACAGTCATGTATCTGTTTGAGATGCTGCTAGTCAGATATTGACATCACTAGGACATCCGGTGATGGCACACAGCATGCAGTCATCCACTGACATGGTCGAACATAGGCTAATGGCTGTTACATGCACCTCAGAAATGTACATCACATATAACCGAGGCCCAAACAGGGAACAACAGGTTACACACCTAGTTATGAGTGAAATGCTTGAGGTGGATTCCTCTATGTGGAATAGGTGGGTCATGTCAGCGCACCAGTGTGTTACCCCTATAAGTAACATATGGTGTGATGCATGCTTGGGGGTGTTATATCTATAATGGCCATGTGGGTTATACAGTCACAGAGTTTGTCCTGGTCAAGGTAGGCAGTTTGCACTATCACCTACTGTCCATGGCTTTGGTGACTGTGTCATAGAGGTCAACCGAGTGTAACAGACATGAACCCTTCCTTGACAAATCCTAGGTGTGCGTGATGGAGTGAGAGCAGGTCACCAATGTCCTTGTTAATGGAATTCACTATTAACTGTGCTATGGCCTTGCAGAATAGCCTAGTTAGGCTGCTTGGTGTATCATGTGACTGAGTGGGGATGCCCCACCTTAGTGCAAAGGGTGACAGTGGTCATCCATCAAATGGCTGGGACAAAGGAAGTAGGCAGTCCCCCTTTGAAAATAGTTCCTTAGGGTGTTGCAAGGTTATGCTTGGGGTCATGTAGGATGCACCGTGTGATGTGATAGTCTCCCATGGCAGATGTCTACCATGACATTCACATGGCAGTGGTGACCTGTTCCCTACATATAGGAGATGGGGGAGGTACTGTGGCTATCCTGATGTACTGATGGGGAAGACAGGGGTGAAGCCTACATGGACTCTGTCAGGCATCCAGTATGCTATACCAACAGCACTGGTATAGCTGGTGTTCTTGAGCAGCACAAGTGAGCAGCTTCAGGTGCTTCCTGTGGTGTTGCCAACATATGTGCAGTAGGAGAGATGACTGTCTATAGTGGATGTAGACAATATAAGCTCTGTGTTTGTTATGCTGGTTTGCAGAACTGATCCCATTCTCTTGTATACACTAACGAGACATTGCTCCAAATTGGGCACCTGGGCCTAATTTGTCTTGGACAGCATTGTATCACCCCTGTTGTGAGCAGTATGTATTGAAGATGTCCACCAGACAGGTGTACATATCCTAGCAGATGATAATGTAGGCCTGTCGGGTATACATGACTACATGCATCTATACAAATGCACATATAGCACTTGTGTCTATGTATGGATATTGGTGCCCGTCCTTAATGAGGGGATGGGGGCTGTGAGGCTGTATAAACAACCCCCAGGGGATGTATTCCATGTTGGAGGTGTATGCATGGCTGACCCTAGCTAGATGGGTATTGTGGGAGATGACTGCAAACATAACAGCATGATGGTTGCTTTGCCATGGAGGATGACACTGTAGGGATGTTGCAGTTGTAACCGGTGTTGTGTAATATCAACTGCAATATGCCTTCACCTCATCTCGGGGTAGCCCCTGGCTGTACCAAGGTGTTTGTACTTCCACTGTTGATGACTCTCTGGCCATTCATGTGCTGGCATGGGTACGTCTTACAATGTATGTTAGGGTCATTCAACTGACCCAGAATCAGGGTACAGACCCGACTCCTTATAGAGTTGATGAGGTCCATATAGACTAAATGGGCTTCCTGGTCACATGTGGTGGCCGTTAGCTAGCTGTGATTTGAATAGGTGTGTGCTGGCAATGGTGAACTGCCCTCTTAGTGTCCCCTGTGCATCTTACTGCCTGTACAGTGTGGAGGTGTGTATGTGTCTCATATATACAGAAACCCCGTGTCCCATGGCATTACTGGCTAAACTTTGGTTTCTGAATGTATAATAGGATGATTGACCAGGTAGGTTGGGGTGCTCTCTGCAGCTTTGAACCATGATCTGTGTCACTGCACAGATGTCTGCAGTTCCAAGGTTTAGGACTGCTTGAAATGAGGTCAAAGTCATGTGTACACCTCTAGTATTTAGCAGCATGGCCTTCAATGTGTGTTGCACTGACACTTGTATGTTGGCAGTGATAACTTCACCACTTTTAATAATGGAATCATTATGGGGCTGGCAAGAACCAGTGCCAAACGCATGAAGGCCAGTGAAGACAGATGGAGGCCATCTCTTGCAGAGCATCATGGTCTGTTTACCATATCATCCCAGAATCTCAGGCACTGTAACACCTGGAATATCATAGGATACATGTGCGCATGTTAAGGGCAATCATTCCCTGACTGTACTGTGGCATCAGTCTGGGTGACAGCATAATGCAGCATAAGGCTAGGGACATACTTGCCTGGGACACATAACAAGTGTGCTCACTCATGTCTCACTGCATATAGTCCAGGGACATAGATGTGAGGTCAGGCACACCAACATGTTCTGTGACAGACCCATGACAGTGCCTGTTGATTTGGGTTTGAGCCTTGGAACTGACCTAGTTCTCATAATAAACACCCTATTCCTATGCTAAAGCCTAGCACTTGCTCACTAAAGCAATTATATAAGTCAGCACTAAAAAATTAAAAGCACTACACCCTCACAAACTCCCCTTGAGTAACTTGTTCCCCGTTGGCCCTTTTTTTCAATTATAAAGGAATTCCCAATACTATTCTAGCATGTCCAAAGGTCAGTTGTCAATCTCCTCTCCGGTCCAGCTGGTGAACCTGGAAATCTTGAGGCAATGTTACAACTGCCTAATGTACACAGACAATCCTCTCCTCCTCCCAACAAATTCCAACACATGTGAGAGATGCAACCATGTAGCCAAACTGGAGGCTAAGCTCTCTCAACTCAGTACTGGCGTAACCTGTCAGGAGGAGAAGGAAACCACACTCACTACAATTCCAGTCTCACATAGACCTACCACGACAGCAAACCAAACACATAAACACATAAAAACATACTTGGAGGCTCTAAATAAAAATCTGCCTAAGCAGCAGAGACCTCCAAAGCAGACACCCAAGCAACCGCTACCCCAAAACAAAACACGTGCAACACATAGCTCACAAAGCCAGTGTGCCGAACAATCACAGCCCTTAAGGCTAAACAACACACCTGATAGACTTGTAATAGGTGACTCTATCATCAGGCACACTGACGTCCCGCTCACCAGGCTGAACAAGGAGAAGGTCACGGTGAGCTGCCTATCAGGCGCTAGGATCCACCACATAACACAAGCACGCAGGTCACTCCAAGGCAAGTACAAATATGACTCAGTCATTGTCCATGCTGGTGTGAATGACCTGAGACGTACCTCCCTGGACTACATGAAAAGAGACATAGAGGAGCTCTCTGAGCATGTAGCCCAGGCCGATAGGACCCTGACCTTGAGTAGCATCTTACCCTCACCAAGAATGATGCCACAGTATGAAGACAAGATTATCAATTTCAACAATTGGCTTAAGTATTAGTGTCATTCAAAGGGGATCCAATGCCTGTCAGCCTGGGATGACATGCTCGACAAGCCACGATGCTTCGCTAGGGACGGCTTGCACCTGTCACCCCTGGGCTTTCGGATATTGGCAAAGGCTCTTGCTACCCCCATAGTGCCTTTTTTAGGCAAGGCTCAAAAGACAAACCCACCTCCATAGGTATCACAAGGGATAAGAAACTAAGAGTAATGCTACTCAACGCCAGAAGTCTAAACCTCAAGATGCACGCACTCAAAACTCTCCTTAGCATGGAGAACATTGATATCTGTGCAGTAACAGAAACCTGGTTCAAGGCTCTAGAGAGCACCCCAGCACTACCAGGTTATACCTCATACCATGCTTTTCAGCCCCAAAACTTGGACCGAACCACAAAAGGAGGGTCAATATTCGTCAAAGATACCCACACCTCCAGGTTGGTGGCACAGCACGAAGCATCAGAGACTATCCATGTGCAACTAACAGTGGGTAAAACTGCCTTCCAGTTTATAGCCTGCTACAGACTACCATCCCAAACCCAGGAACCACACTCAGCCTTCCTGAGAACACTGGAAAATATGAAGGTCTCTCCAAACACCATTATATTGGGTGACTTCAACTACCCAACCATAAACTGGGAGCATTACTCTAGCTCCAACACCCTAGCCCAAAGGTTCCTAGAATTTATAAACTCAAATGCTATGGAACAACTTGTTACCACTCCCACAAGAGGGGAAAACATACTGGACCTGATCATCACCAACATGGGGACTCTATGCTCCAGACCAGAAGTGTATCCCTCACTGGTAAGTTCAGACCATAAACTAATCTCACTGGATATTCACATCCCGACCCCACCCCATGTCCAGAAAACCACAGTGAAAAACTTCTCTAAAGCAAATTTCACACTCCTCAAAACCGAGGTGGAATCCTTCAAAGCCCGGCCTGTGGATAATCGCCCAGACCACAAAATCCTTTATAAACGCATTCTATGAACACCTTCAGGAATGCATGGATCATGCAATCCCAAATAAAACCAAGACCCAATCCTCCAAAGGCAGACGTCCTGTCTGGTGGACCCCAGCCATAAACAAACTATACAATAGAAGGAGGAAGCTACTACATGACAGAGCAAAATCCCAAAAGGGAAGGCATCTCTGATCAGTATTAGCAAAAAACTACGGGCACTCATAAAATCGTCTAAGGCCAGCTTCGAGAGAAAAATTGCACAGGACACTAAGGATAATCACAAGGCTTTCTTTAGTTATGTTAGGAACCTGGGTGGGAATTCCCAGATATGCTCAGAATTAGTCCAAAATGACAAAAAATACACCGAACCAACAGACATTGCCAACATCCTAGCTGACAGGTTCAGCGCAAACTCCCCCCCTCCCACCAAAAGGGCTAATATCTATCCCAGCAGAGTGCTGCCCCCCTGACATCTCAGATGCTCAGGTAAGAGATGCCCTCTCCAAAGCAAGAAACACAGCATCAATGGGACCAGACGGTGTCCCGGGCTGCGTTGTACATGAACTCCAAGAAGAGCTAAACCCAAACCTAAAACTACTGCTCAATCTTAGCCTTACTACAGGATATGTACCCAAAGAGTGGCGTACAGCAACAGTGGTCCCTCTCCACAAAGGTGGTGCCTCAACGGATCCTGGAAACTATCGCCCCATAAGTCTCACTAGCTTGGTCTGCAAAGCTATGGAAAGGATCATCATGGACATTATAAATAAAGATATTGGGGACCTACAGACACTGGATCCTACCCAGTTCGGCTTTGTTAAGGGCAGATCCTACCTCTTAAACCTGGTTGATTTCTTTGAAACAGTCACCAAGGCCATTGACAAGGGGAAGGTGGTCCACACAGCCTACCTGGACCTCGCAAAAGCCTTTGATACAATACCCCACTCGGGCATTATAGATAAGCTCACCAGCTTAAATATAAACCCCTATGTCACTAGGTGGGTTGCAAACTGGCTCAAGGACAGAACCCACATGGTTAGAATAGCTGGAGCCATGTCAGACTCCAAACCAGTTACAAGTGGCATCCCACAAGGCTCAGTCTTGTGACCTCTCTTGTTCGGTATATATTTCTCGGAGGTACAGGCCAACATGGAAGGACTGTGGCTGACCAAGTTCGCAGATGACTGCAAACTGGGCACCATAATAGACTCTCCAGCCGACACCAGCATCCTCCAAAAGGGCCTTATAGAAACAGACAACTGGTGCCAGAGCCATGGCCTCAAGCTAAACACCAAAAAGTGTATAGTCATCCCTTTGGCAAAACAAAGTGCCACAAATTACCACATAGGTGGTAATCCATTAAGTACAGAAGAAGTAATTAGGGACCTGGGGACCCAAGTTGATAGCAGTCTCTCATTTGACAACCACGTGGCCAAAGTGGTTAGAAAAACATTTTATATAGCCCACCTAATCATGAAGGGATTCACATCTAGATCAGGGGAGGTCATCGTGCCTCTTTACTCATCCCTCATCAGGCCCATAATTGAGTACAATGCCCCTTTTGGGATGTACCTTACCAGACACCTGCAGCAACTGGAAAGACCCCAAAAGTACCTCACCAAGAGGATCAAGGGGCTCAAACAGATGCCGTATGCTGCCCGGTTAAAGAAACTCCAGCTCTACTCAGTGGCATACCGCCTGCTCAGAGGCGATCTGTGCCTGACATATAAAGCCATGTCCAACCCGGAATTAATGGACGTGCTGCACCTCAGAAAATCCAAATCCCATCGAGCTACGCGCTCGAGGGACTTAAACCTCATCACTGAAATAAATAGGACATGCTGGAGGGACAGATTCATAACCCAGAGGCTCCCTTCACTCTGGAATAAAATCCCAGTCCAGGTTAGGCAGAGTCCCTCATTGACTCTCTTCAAGAGGAATCTTGATGAGTGGATGGGAGATCATAGGTTTACCCCTGGTATCACTTCTGTGTCACTGTTAGACAGTGGCACAGTATACTAAACTCGAAAAAGGGCATAGCAAAATTAATTTAAAATGGGTGGCGAAAGCCATGCACACTCTGGCTAGGCTTATAAATGCCCTAGGGCAGATAGCCTAGTATGAACCTATGAACCTATGTTGATGAGATACAGCAGTGTGTATGCAATATGGCAGTGTCTGTCATGTGACACACAAGCAACTGTGACCATCCACATGCAGGTTAGAGGCAGTCCAGTGTGTCCCTGTTGGAGTCCACTATGTGTATCAAGTTTGACATGGGCTGAAGCCTGCATGGCTGTGCTACACAGGTGTGTGGCCATGTGTGGTATGTGTTGTGTACGGCTCTGGCATTCATGTGTGGCTTTGTCTCAGAGATCCAATTTGTTTGTGGATGTGTATGTTGAGGACTACTGCAGATGTTTGTGTGTGTTGTGTAGATGTGGATGGTGTGTGAAATGTACTAATTGTGTTGACAACCTGTTTGGGGACAGATATGCAGCCTTGACAGGGAGACAGCATGGACTGCAGGTTCCTACTCTCATTGCATTTCATCATATAGTGTGTTCCTTGGTGGTGTTTGTAGATGGCTGTCCATCCGTGCACATGAGGCAGGTGCTACACAGTGCCAGGACACCCATATCAACCATACTGGCTCTGGAAACTGTAGGACATTGCCCAGCCATATAGTCCAGAATCTGAGGGAGGAAGGCCAGGGAGACCAAAGGGGTGGGCCTACAGATCGGGTGTTTACTAATACAGCAGGAGGCTGACACCAACGTAGACCATGTAGACAAGCTATGAACAATCAGTAACAGGTGCAACAGATACATGCATTGCAACACCTCATAGCACATGCAGCAAGTAGGATGAAACATTAGGATTAGTGGGGCAATGCATGCTGTATTGCCAGTATGTTGTCTATACCCACAGACATACTGTGCTGATACGTGGCAGGATTATGATGTGGGGGTTAGTGGTGGATAGTGCTGGCAAAAGTGGATGTGCAAGGACTGTACATAATGGTGTACAATGTATGCAATTCTGTGATGTGTTCCTCTGTTCATGTCTTTCAGGTGGGATGTACAGAAGTCGCAACCCACTCTTATCAGAAGCTGAGACTGCTGCAATTATTGATGCCCTGAGACTCCATCACTGGGTGCTGTTATCAAGGATTTGCCTTAACCAGCAACAATGTGCTACAATGTGGGCAGACCTAGAAGCAACAGTGAATGATATGGGCCCCCCGGGACAGGAGCTATAAGCAGGTCCAACACTATGCTGCTTATCCCATACACCATGCACAGCAAAAGGCTGCAGCTGTGGTCATTGACTGTGCTGACACAGGGGGAGGGCCTGCTACAGAACCACCACTCTCAGTCACAGAGGAGTTCCTGGCACTCCTGGGTTCAGCAACCAGCTCACAGGAAACCATCAGTACATATGTCATGAAGGTGGGTGGCACAGATTCCACAGCCAAGGAGCATCCAGGTAAGCCTGCAGTGGTCTTCAAATTAATACTGTAGCATTCATAGTGGCAGCATCTGTACACCTGTATGCATATGTGAGGTCTGTCTGCATGTGTGGGTGTGGTTTTGTAATGCACACATGTGTACACATATTGTGAATGTCAGCAATTTGGGTAGTATCACAGCTTGTACTGTAGATGTTGATAAATGCACATATTATCCTGTACCTATGCCACATGTGTGTGCTGACAATATATCTCCCCCACAAATCCATAGGTAGCTCTGGTGTGACTCAAGAACATCAACTTGTAGCCAGTGAGCATGGAACTGTCATGTTATGGCTCACCTATACCCTAGACATGTTAAGGGCTGGCAGTTTGCTATGCCCATGACTGTTAAGCTTAGCCATGTTGCAATACGTGCATGTTAACTTGTGGTGGGGTTCACTGCAGTGCATCACATTGGTAATCACAGTAGCATATTTGCAGGAGCTGTAGCATATTAGCACATAGTTTTGTATAGGTGTAGACAGTCTACTATACAGGAGTGCATTACTATTGTGTAAACAGGTGCACTGTGTGTTAGGTGAAGGGCCATCACATACTCTGATTTGTCACATATCACACAGGGGTTTAGTACTAGCAAAATTAACTACACATGGCGGCAGTGCATGTTGTTCAGGGCCTGTCCACAGTGTGTCTGTTGTGTTGTGTATAATGCCTTCATGGCACCTCACCTCTGTGTGTGTGTGTGTGTGTGTGTGTGTGTGTGTGTGTGTGTGTGTGTGTGTGTGTGTGTGTGTGTGTGAGTGTGTGTGTGTGTGGATCAGCAAACATTATAGTGCATGTATTCATGTAGTCATGTTCTCTTCCCCTAACAGGTGACTATGGGGGTTGGAGTGTGTCCCCCTCACAGCCTCGTGTCAGTGTCTCATCAGGCTCTGATGATAATGGTTGCCATTGTGAAGTACAGGTAGGGATGTTGGGGCTGAATCTCTCCCATTGGTTTACATCCCACTTCTACCACCAATGCTCTGCACACGGTCAATATGCCCACACATACCCAGTCCCCAGCAGCCACAGATATTGGGCAGTCAGAAGGTGGTGGCATTGAACAGGGGAGTGTTGGGACTATGGCATCTGTGACTGTAGACACTAGCCATAGCCAGAGAACTGGTGAGTCCCCACATAGCCAGATTGGCAGGGGTGCTTGAAGGAGGACAACTGGTAATCCTGCACCCGTCAGATGTGTCGCAGCACATGGCACCTGACACATGTTTCAGTCCATCATGGAGGCACAGGCATGTTGTGAAGGGTACACCAGACGAATGCTCAGGGTCATGGATGCCACACTGCCTGGCATGCATGACACCCTCCATGGCACTGGAAAAATGCTGTATGTTTTTTTTTCTAGTAGTGAATAAATGTTTGAGACATTGTCAGTCCTTTACTGTGCAATGTCTGTGCTTGAAAATGTGGTGTGAGTAGGGCATTAGACACATGGATGCAACACACACAAGTCAAGCAAGCCCATAGGTGCCCAGCACACATACACTCTCTGCACAGTGTCTCCAGCACACACACACACTTTTGTTTTTTGAACCCCCTGACCCTACCCTACATGTACTATAGTACTATAGTGCACACTTATCACATGCCATCACTTAAAAATGCATGCCAGAGTGGCCAATGCTGTATCTAAGGTGGATGACATAAGCTGGACCTGTAAAGTAGGGCAATGGGGAGTTAACAGGGTGGAACAGGCTTCAAAATTTTTGTCATTGCACACAAAAAGCCATAAGGGAATTTACTTATATATACATATACACATACATGTACACTCAGTTGGTGTTGCTGGGAATTGAACCACAACCTACCTACCTTTCTATACTATAGCAGTATGTATGTGTTGCATGTGCCATGAGAATTACATGTGCAGAGAGTGCCTGTCAGTGTGGATAACATCAGTAGCTGCTGACATGGAGACTACTGTTGTGGAGGACAGTAGTCACAGGACCAAAATATGGGTGGCTATTACACAGACATAGGCCTGTTGGGTGTGTGTTGTCTGCTGTACATGCAATGCACACAAACACAGACAGACACACACACACACACACACACACACACACACACACACACACACACACACACACAGACACACACACACACACAGTGACTGATGTAAGAGTACAACCCCTCACTACCTACTATTACACAATGGATCTCACCATAGTATTTGCACATACCACTGGTTCAAATTGGTGTACGTGTGGCTGTTGCAGTACACCACTATATGCTTTTCAGGGTCATGCTATGTCTCTCTCTCTCTCTCTGCCTGTCTCTCTCCCCCCTGTCTCTGCCTCTCTGTAAATGAAATATTTGCATCACATACAGTATATCACAGTCAACAGATCCAAATAAATCGTATATGTACCACATATGGATAGATGGGTGTAAACATGTCTGATGGAGGGGATAGACAGTTATGGTGTACATAGCTGTCTGTATGCAGAAGGGATATATGTACATCCCATTTCTGTAGTCAGATTTGGGTTCAGACATGGGCTGACAGAAGCTAAGTGTAGGAGCATGCCCAGTATGACCATCAATATTAAGAGTTGGACTCCAGTCCAGACCTACCTGTAGTCCAGTCCAGAATTTTGTGTGCTACAGCCGATTAGCTGATGAGCCCTGTAAACAGTCCAGCACCTCATTGATAGACTGGCTGAGGGATTTCCTAGTTGTGTGCTATCCTTATTAACTGAATCATATCTAGGGTGGGTACATACTGTATTGGACTGAGCAGAGTTTTGCAAAATACATGAGGTAAACCAAGTGTATCAGAAGCGACAATGTAAAACACTCAAAAATCAGCTGGAACTGATCTGTAATGGCAACAGCACTGTTCAAGTATAGCCAATGCTCGGACGAGTTAAAAAACGTTTATTCAATAATACATTAACAATATGCTTAGCACTTACATCCACTAAACAGTGGACTTCATCAGAAGATGGAATGCACTAAATCAATTAGTATCTAAAACTTTTTTGGCGCCAATGTAGCGCTCCATTAATTCAGTTAAAGTGACAAGTGCTCATAATTCATTCATTCAATGTTTCTTGTAACTATAACAGAATTTCATAACTATCTGATTTAAAAAATCATAAGTTTAAAAAACGAAATCACTTCTATATATATATATAAAGATTACATATAAGATATATAAAATATATAAAATATAAAATATACTGGGTGACTACGGTGGTGCAGTGGTTAGCATTGTCACCTCACAGCAAGAGGTTCTACGGTTCGATCCTTGGCTGGGGTGCCTTCTGTGTGGAGTCTGCATGTCCTCTCTGTGGTCACGTGGGTTTCCTCCGGGTGCTCCAGTTTCCTCCCACATCTCAAAGACATGCTGTAGGTGGATTAGACACTCCAAATTGGCCGTGAGTGTGTGTGTGCCTTCTGTGGAAGGTTGAGTGCCGGGCTGGCAACTCAACACCGTAAAATTCCACTTCCAATCATGAGCAGACAGGTGATCCGCTCTGGCGACCCCTAACCAGGAAAATCCAGAAGAAGATAACATATAAAATATACTGTTAAAAAGAGAATAACTACAATTAAGAGAGAAGTTGAATTTGAATTAGAATATATAAGAAATGAAGTTAAGTTAAATTACTTTAATATAGTAAGTGAATGCTTTCCCATATAAAATGCAATCCCCCATAACACTACATTTCATTCTTCATATAAAGACTTATGAAACTAATAAAACCATATAAAACTCTTATATAATTGCAAAACCTACTAAACAAAACCTTGTAAGTAAGTGCAAATATATCTAGACCAAATTTTAACCTACAAAACATGTCACACTGGTCTCGAAAATTCCAGAAATATCTTATAAGTGGACCCTACTAGCTCTGCCTATTTGTACTAGATATTGTTCACAAAATAGTTCACAAAAATGATATGGTTACATTGTAATAATTTAAATTACTTTAATTGCAATATAGGTTTAATTGATATATGATCATTAAGTCCTGGCTTCCTGGTTGCATCAGTCAGAATTTGCCATACTGTCTCCCTTTTACCCAAAAGAGCCTTGATATTGCCACCACGTGGTCCAATGGTGACTTGATCAATTATCTCAAACTTAAATACATGTATGTCACCATGTAGTTCTATGTGTCTGTAAAGTGTGTTGTTCTTGTCCTTAGATCTAATACTATATAGGTGATTGCATATACGTATCTTAAAAAATCGTTCAGTTTTACCTATATAGTATGCAGGGCAAGACATACATTTAGCCAAATAGATAATGTTTTTACTATTGCAACTACCATTTCTAAAGTTTATATAAATCCTATTACTGCTCTCCAGCTTCACCCCTTCAAAGTCCCAAATGGCAGGACACTGTTTACAACATCCACATTTTTTTGTGTGATTACTCAAATTGTTTTGTATCCTAGTAGTAGATCCGTACTCTAAAGATTTCTTTAGATTTGTTCCCATTTTATAAATAAATATAGTGCAATGGCCTAGAATGTTCTTTACTTCTTGGTTCACCATCAATATATTCCAATTATTTCTCACTGTATTCTTTATATAGTTAACGTATGGTGAATATTGCAATATACAAGCTCTATTGTATTGCTTAATCAAACCTTGTGCAGAACTTACAATGTTAATTTCAGTCCCAGTTCCTAATAAGGGTGGATATTTCTTACCCCATTCGTTAACCACATAATCAGTAACGTCATTCAACAATTTCTCAGGATAACCTCTGTTGATGAACATAGATTTAATGTATAATATTTCGTCTGCCATGTTCTCAAAATTAGAAGTCATCCAGGCAGCTCTTATACATTGTCCTTTATATATGTTTTTCATCATATAGCTAGGATGATTGCTAGTGTATTCCAGATAGCTATTTGAAAATGTATTCTTTCTAAATATTCAAGACTGAAATCCTTGTCTTGAATGATATATGTATGTATCTGGGTATGCAATACCCTCAGTACTGTAATTAAATGTAAATTTCAAAAAAGAACTCGTACAATTCAAATATTCAATAAATGACTGTATACTGTCATTGGGGCCATCCCAAAGTATAAAGATGCCATCCAGAAATCTAGAATAGTATGATACATATTTGTAGTATTCACTACAGAATAGTTTAGTAGTTTCCCATTCCAGAATAACCAAATTCGCAAAAATAGGGGCGCATGCTGCACCCATAGCTACCCCTCTAGTCTGACGAAAGTTCTCTCCTTCAAAGTGAATGTAATTATGGTCTAATACCATTGACATCATATCCATAATTAAACAAATTTTATCCCATTCTAAATGGGAAAATTTCATCAGACTGTTGCAAACGTCTTCCAACCCTTGTTGTTTGGTATACAGGAGAATAAATTAACAACATCTATAGTGATAAAAATCAAATTTCGTTTCTAAATGGTGGTAGTTAAATTAGCCAAAAAAACCCAAGAATTTTTAATCATATGTGGGATATTCGAATACATGGGTTTTAGCCATCTATCAATAACCACCCCGATAGGGTACATTTTAGAATGACTACCTGAAACAATAGGGCAAAAGGGGGATGGTGAATATTTTTATGTACATTGGGAATACCCACAATAGTTGCAAGTATGGGATTTTCCATTTTAAATAATTATATGTATCTATAGTGATACGGTTATCCAAAAGGTATTCCTCTAAGTTGAGGTCAATACGTTTGTACCCAATGTTGATCTCATTAATAATAGATACTGTTTCGTAATTCCCTGTCTCATGTAATATATTATGCATTTCACTGATGTAATTAATGGAGTTGTACAAGACAACACCACCACCCCTTGTCTGGTTTCATGACTCGGATATCTTTATTATTTATTAATTCAAATAAAACCTCCTTTTCAGTTTCAGTTAAATTTTCTTGGGTAGTACAATGTCGAATCTTTTTATTAATATTGTATATATCCTGAGTCACTAGCTTTTCAAAACTAGTGACATTAGGGTGGATGGTATAAAAGTACTTTTCTTTTTTAATTCTCCAGTTACAAATGTAGAGGAACCATTTTTGAAATACAAGGTTAAGTTTAACCTCCTGCAATATAGTTTAAATTCCATAATGCAATCTATTACATTAAATTTAACACTAGGGATAAATTTCATTCCTTTGGATAACAGTGTAAAATGTTCATGCTTAATTTCCAAACCTGTATAATTATATATATTAAAATCGTTGTGGCTATTGACTATATCCTTTCGGTTATCAAATTCTGAATTTGTATATGTATCTAAAACTAATACATCTCCCCCTAATAATAGTCCTCTCGGTAAGTCCGATTCCAATTCTGGGATTGCTCTTTCCATTTCCAATCTTTCCTCCACCTCTTTGGGGCCTGGGGGTATCCCCCTTCCTGAAAATTTGAACTTATATCACTTCCAATTCCCTTAACTGGCCTTGTCCTACCTTTATAATCTAATCAATCACCCTCTTCAATTTTCCATATATAAGCTTGATTAGTTTTATACTGATCCAAGTCTCTCTTAATTTTCTTATTTTTCTTGTCATATATTGCCTGAGCCTTACTGTCAGCTATCCTAAATTGTTTCTCATAAAGCTTTTCCCATTGAGAATACAATGTCATTTACAATACAATTGTTCAGCTTCTCTACATCAGTTAACAATCTAGATAGTTTCTCATCACTTTTCTTTATAAGTGTTCTCATAAAATCAAATCTACAGTAATTGAATATGATGTTAAATTCCAATATTGTTGATTCATCTAAATTTACACCCATAGGTATTTTAAAAAGTGCAGTCCCTTAGGTGCAATGCCTAATGAAATACATTTAGATAAATATGCATTGTCTATCTTGATGCCTTTGATAGCAATAAGATTTTTACCCAACATATAAATCGTGTCCTTTAAGGTTCCAGTAACATTTAAATTGGGTTTGTCATTCGTTTCTATACTCTGATTGTATGTACTAAAATCAAAATCCTTGGTTAAAAAACAGTCTAACTGATTCACTTTGTTGCCAATTTTCTTGTTATAGGTCCTAGCTCTGCCCCGTGGGCTAGAGCAACAGTTTACAGTACCTGAGTCTTTGTTGACCACAGAAGAGTATGCCAGTGAGCATAGGATGTTTAGATTGTGCTTCCAAATGCTCAGCCTCTTCATCGATATTAAATAATGAAAAGTCAAAAGTTAAATCCTTATCAGAGCTAATACTCTGATTACTCATGTCCCCACAAAGATTAAAACGTTTGGGGACTGAAGATGCAGGTCTAAAACTAGTCATAGGCTGTCCATTAGGTATGCCAATCTGTGTGGAGGCACTACAAGAAATGTTACCAGTCCTGGAAGCTTGCGTAGCTTCCTGCATACTCAGACCTTTGTGCTGGAACTGTGCAAAGAGTTCAATTAAATGGGAAACCTCTCCTTTTAAAGAAAGGACCTCCGTTTGTAGTTTAACCAGTTCATCCCGATCCAATGAAGCATTTGGCATATCTGTTGTACCTTCTATTACAACCGACTGTTGTAAACCAAGCGTATCAGAAGCAACAATGTAAAACACTCAAAAATCAGCTGGAATTGATCCGTACTGGCAACAGTACTGTTCAAGTATAGCCAATGCTCGGACGAGTGAAATAATGTTTATTCAATAATACATTAACAATATGTTTAGCGCTTTCATCCACTAAACAGTGGACTTCATCAGAACACGGAATGTACTAAATCAATTAGTATTTAAAACTTTTTTGGCGCCAATGTAGTGCTCCATTAATTCAGTTAAAGTGACAAGTGCTCACAATTCATTCATTCAATGTTTCCTGTAACTATAACAGAATTTCATAACTATCAGATTTAAAAAAAAACATAAGTTTAAAAAACGAAATCACTTCTATATATATATAAAGATTACATATAAGATATATAAAATATAAAAGATACTGGGCGACAACGGTGGTGCAGTGGTTAGCATTGTCACCTCACAGCAAGAGGTTCTCTGGTTCAATCCTCAGCTGGGGTGCCTTCTGTGTGGAGTCTGCATGCCCTCTCTGTGGTCGCGTAGGTTTCCTCCGGGTGCTCCAGTTTTCTCCCACGTCCCAAAGACATGCTGTAGGTGGATTAGATTTAAAAAAACATAAGTATAAAAAACTAAATAATTTCTATATATATATATATATATATATATAAAGATTACGTATAAGAAATATAAAATATACTGTTAAAAAGAGAGTAACTGCAATTAAGAGAGAAGCTGAATTTGAATTAGAATATATAAGAAATTAAGTTAAATTAATTTAATATAGTAAATGAAGGCTTTCCCATATAAAATGCAATCCCCCATAACACTACATTTCATTGTTCATATAAAGACTTATGAAACTAATAAAAACATATAAAACTCTTATATAATTGCAAAACCTACTAAACAAAACACAGCCCTGTAATGTCTTGGTATGTCAGTAGCAGATCAGTAGAGATTAATGTGAGGAACTGCTGACAGACATTTGTCTACTGACTCCATACACTGCAGGGAACCCATGCTACTGCACGATGTGTTGTAGTCTGCACATTCTACGTTTGTGTGGCCAGTGGTTCCTCCTTCCCCTTATATTTGGCCCATTGTCCTGCTCTGCTCCAGTCACAGGCTTTGTCCACAGTTGTTGCTCTTATGTAGTTTTAGTTATGGTGTGACTGGGGTGGAAGTTGTAACATTGCACACAGGGATATGGAATACACACCTCTGACTGCACCTGTTTAGCATGTTGACCAGCATTGTGTGCCATACATCTGCTGTGCTGCTCAGACAGTTTGTGTTGCACTGTTTTTCTAAGACTACATGTTGGCCATACCTGTCTAACTGTTACAGACAGACATCTCGACAAGGCCATATATCACAGTCGGACACAGGCCCAGACATGGGGACAGCAGCTTAATATTGCAAATGTAGACAGTTGGTAGACTGGTTTTGTATTAGCTTGCATTTTCTTATGGGTATGAAGTTTGCATCTCAGCCATCTGTCACTGATGTTTTCACATCAACCTGTATTGTTTAGCCAATAGTTTGCCAGACAAACGCAATGTTATGATAAACAGAACAGATATATGAGGCACATGTGTGGACATTCTCAGAGACCCTGGCATTCTTGGGGTATGGATGGTGCCCACTGACTTGTGAGTAAAGACACAGTTATGTAGCAGTCTTTCTATCCTGGTCCTACACTGACTTGTCACAAATGGCTGTTCTAGTAGGCAGAATTTAGGTTACTCAGATATGTGTACTGTCCATATCTGTGGCCCCTGTCCCTCCATTGTCCAGCTTTCCTGCAGTAACAAATATTGATGTGTGGACAGCCTGTAGAACTCCTACTGTAGGTCTAGATGACATGCAAAATAGTAGGAACAGCCAATCTCGAACCATGGCCCCTATCACTCACAGTAATGTACTTAGCCCAGTGAGTCACAACAGCCACCAGTCAGTGCCATCTACTTCCTGACACTATTAACCACACACATACCTAGCACATTGACGCCTGTATATTGTGGAAATGGAACATGTTAGCAAGTTGATTGGGACAGCCATGAGAATGTGTGGTCAGCTGCTACTACCTTACAAACATAACCGTTACCGCAGTTCTATGGGAACACTGGTGTGTCGGGGGTAGGGAAGCATACCTTTGAACTGTATGGATTTTTGCAAAATGTCCAGATGTTTCCCCACACATTTTGGATCCAGTTTTCATAAAATTGTGGTTGTCTGGAAAATGACTGTCAAATCATTAAAGACTGAAGTTAGAAAGTAATGACAGACATTTGAGTTTCAGACTTCTTACCCTTCAGAGAATTCATGCTACTGCAACACCTGTGATTCTATCAACTTTCTATGTTTGTAAGAGCAATATTTAACACTTGTCTCTGTTTTTGGGCCTTTGCCCCACATTTCTTTATGGCTTTGTACAGATTTTTTGCTGTAAGAGGTTTAGAGGTATGTATGGGACTCCAACATTGACATCCATGCATCTGTCCTATGACCTTGCTGTTTGTAACTCCCTCACATAGTGCAGTGGATTTTGCTGGCTTGGGGCCTACTGCATATTGTGGGGCAGACAGTATTTGGCAGAGGGTTCCTATTGTCCCACATAGCTGTTCGTTGTCTGCTGCTATCCCAGTAGCCCACTCCATTCCCTTGCATACATGCAGAAATGCCATACATATTGCTACCACAGTCTACTACCCAATTCATTTGTTGTTAAGAAGAGTGACTTACCTTGTGCCAGCAGCAGTTGAGAGGACAGTGCTTCAGGGCTGACTGTCAGATGCATGCAGTACACAGCCTATACATGGTAAAGTATAGTTAGTGTGATGTGATTGGCATCCATTTTACCATGTGTATGTGAGCCAGAGTGAGGTATCAGTCCCTGGATCCCTAGGTTGTCAGTGTATGTGCTATGCATTACCTCTTTGCCAAGGCCAGGGTGTACTTGGCATGCCTACATCTGCCTACAGGGACAGGTTAAGAGGGTTCCTCCTCCGAGTTCCCCTGTGCCTGTGGGGACCTTGGAAATGGTGGGAGGCTGTGTGTCTCTTCCCTGTGATGTTCCTGCTACAGCTGTTTTCACAGAATCATATTGTGTAGCATGGCAGACACTATGAACATGTGTGCATGTGTGGCTGGAGAGTAGTGCAGGGCTCCACTGGATATGTCAAGGCAGTGGAAGCTTGACTTGAGCAGCCCAAACACACCCTCTACAATATTCCTTGTTTCTGCGTGTGCCTCATTATGTTGTTCTTCAGTTGGTGTATGTGCATTTCCGATGGGTGTCATCATCCATGGTTCCAGTGCATAACCAGCATCCCCCACTAGATGGCCTTACGGGATGTCACCCCGCAAATGCCTAGTACAGCTGTGATGAGTGCCAGATGTGGGAGTCACAATAACTGCCAAGGCTGCCAGCACACACATTGATGATAATGCCCTGGGCATTGCACACAACCTGGCAGTTGATGGAGTGATACCCCTTGGGGTTGACATAGACTCTACTCTCCTTACCAGGTGGTGCTTTGATGTCCACATGAGTGTAGTCTATGGCACCCAGTACCTCTGGGTAGTGTGCTACATGGTAGAAAATATGCATATTGCTGGTCCTCTCCTCATGGGTGTTGGGGAAATAAATGTGCTGACTGGCATGTGTTAGCATGACATCCAGGAACTGGTGGATTACCCTAGATGTGGATGCCTGTGAGATCCCCATGATGTCCCCAGTAGGTCTTTGGAAAGTACCTGTCGCTAGTATTCTTAAGGCTACCCATACCTTTGTTTCCACTGGGATGGGTTCCCCTTTGTTGGCTCTGGGTCTGATGTGAGGGCAGCAAGACTCAGTGAGTTCCTGTAGTATGTCCCTGTCCAGCCTGTAGCACTCTACTATATCTAGCTCATGTATCCCCTGAAATCTTACCCTGTCCCTGAACACTCTTCTCCTCCTCAGTCTGGGCTTATTGTCAGCATCATCATCATCACTGACCTTAGCCTGTAGTGCATACAGATGTAGCAAAGCAGCAGCACCCCCTATAATTTTGTCTGTTAAAATTCCCAAGTGTGTACTCCAATGGAGCAGAGTATGGGAGAAAAATCAGATTGAAGGGTGTATGCATACTTTATACTGGTGTGCTGCAGATGCAGCCTGTGTGATTGGCTGACTATGATACATTTCACCTGTCAGGTATATTATTGAGGGTTTGCATGTACCACTGTTAGTGGAACAGGGATTATCAGTCATTTATGCTTGATTGGCTTTCCCAGGCTATCCCCCCCCCTTTTTTTAATCTCTTCCACTGCTAAGCCCCATGGCACTTCGGGCAAACCCATGCAGCTAGTGTAAACATTGCTCAGCAGAAAGGGCCCTCCCTTGTAAATGATCACTTTTAGCTTTTCTTTAACCAACTAAAACATGAGCCATGGGGCTAAGCACAGCTTAGCAGCCTCAGACACACACCCCTGCTTAGCTGTGCTTAGCTGAGTGCAAACAGGTGCGCTAAGCTCCAATCAGCTTAAAGAAGGTGTGACACACACCCTTTTGATGTTAGCTATCTGTTCTGCCTACACCAACACATTTCTAGCCCTACCATGGTTAGTACCTACAGTACACATTGGCCCTTTTTGCTATTCAATAAACCTGGCTCATTTATATACACTTAATTGCGCATTCCCTGGATACAGCACTACACCAAGCCCTGTCTCCGTAGCTACCACTGTAACCTGCCATTGCATGACTCTGTGTGCTGGACACTATAATGCAATTACTGTGCTTACCTTAAATTTCATATTTTACACATTTTTTTTGGCAAAAATAGCGTGTTTGCCCGTTGCTGCATGCTGCTTAAATGTGGCATATGTATTCAAAAAAAAAAAGATTAATTTCTGATATGTTGCATTACATTTTAGTCTCAATGGCCATATATTTGGCCATTTGCATGGCTACTGTCATATATACAAGCTTTTTTGTGGGGGCTGTTACAGCCCATGTTTTAATTTTATAGTCCGGTACATGGTTACTAACCGTGTACATTTTTCCTGCAGACACTGCACCTACACAGATGCCTTTCTGTTTCTTGGATCACAAAATCACCTCATTTGCATGGTTTTCACCAGCAGATGAGGTGATTTGCATTCTGCAGACACCTGCATGTTTACACTGTGTCCACACACTTGTGCACACCCCCAGCCCACTTTCCTGGGTTGGGAGGGTGGCCTAATGGTTAAGGTGTTTGCCTTACAAACACAAGGTGCAGGGTTTGAGTCTCACAAGGGATAGTTGGCTAGGCTTAAAATGGCTCGCAAGGGCAGTTAGCTTAATACTAATCTATGAACCTATGAACTTGGCAGCCATATTGTGTGTTCAGGCCACAACACTATTCCTACACGGAGAATCGCACCATGTAGGGTTTATTAAATTACCCCCAGTATTTATTTATTGATTGTTACCCAGGTAGAACAATAATTCCAGTAGACCATTTTCAGGCTTAGCCATGGGCTTACAATCAGCTAAAAAACAAATAAAACTCAAGAACCTAGTTACACAGTAATCTATATTATGAAAACAGTAATATAATCAATGATACAAAATCTGTTGTATGATTATTCACTGCAATGTTGTCAATAGGTTGATAACCTTCTTACATTAGGAGTAAACAGACTAATAAGGCATTTACAGTGAATAATGAATACTGTACTACACTATGAACTGTGGAAAAGGAGTTTCTACTGCAAAATGAACCTTATACAAAACTATGAAAACTAGTAAAAAGGCAGTAGACAGTATGAAACTTTTGAAGATAAAGTAATGTGATATACAGCTATAATCATGCTGATATGTAAGTTAATAAAAGAAAAGCAGTGTCTATGTTTTTCATGGGAGGAGTGCAATAAAATCAGTTCAGTAGGGTACAAAAAGCTAGTTGGTTTAGTAGATAACAGGAGGAAACCATAAGCATTTGAATATTTTTAACATGGAAATTGAGGACATTTGTACATTCTAGTATGATTTACATGTAGTTTGAGAATGGTGTTAAAACCGAGGAGACTGAAGATGGTAGGGGGAGGAAGATCAAAGTTGTATAAAGAAGGTTTTTAGGGGGATAGGTTGTTGTATCTTAAAATGCCCTAGGACAGGGAACTGGTATGAATAATTGAAACTCATGCAGTAGTTTAACAGATATTAAGATGTAACTCAGTCCCAGGAAAGTGAATGCATGCAACATTAAACAAATCTACAGACATGCAGGTGCAAACATCTATATGCATACAGGTACTCACACACACACACACACACACACACACACACACACACACACACACACACACACACACACACACACACACACACACTGTTAGGAAACACTGATACTCTGTTGTTTACATTGATTTGAAAAGGGTTACAGTTCCTAAAAATAGTTTAATAGATGGAAGCACTTATCTTTCACTTTCGTGACTTATTAAAGTTTCCTTTTAGTTCATCTGGACTGTTTTTATTTGTGTTTATTTATTTTGCATAAAAAAGAAGAAAACATATTTTGCACTGCTGTTTTCTTCTTTGTATCCATTGATGAATTCAGGAAGCAAATAACTTCCTTAACATACTCGCGCTGAACCTGAGTTAATTTGGCAGATTAGAACACATGTCTATAATCAACCAGGATTAAATGATCTGTGTGTGTTCTATAGTCTGTATGCTGAAAATGAAGAGTTTGACTCATTGAATAGTTTATAATTTTATATTATTTGTGTATTTTTGTGTATGTTTTGAAAAATAAGGATGCTGAATGTTTTTCAGAGGGCGGATGGTATTTTAAATGTATTTTAAATAACTTTATAGCCATTCAAATTTTTTTTCTTAGAAAAGTAATTTGGTCACTTTAAAAGTTTAACATTGCTTAGTCATATGACTTTTACCCCTGATCATGTGATTTTGTATTTAGTATTTAAGTTTATCTGATATGGTTGTTTTGTTTGTCTGAAGAAGTTGAGTTATTAAACTTGACAAAAGTGCTAACATACAAAAAGCAGTTTGTTTCTGTTTTTTTGCCTCTTTTTTGTTTTATTAAGTGATTTGTTAGTTTTCTTTGGAATTAAAGAAATGGTTACAATTTGCAAAATTCTATGGCTGTATTACTAGATGCTGTCTAAGGGTGGAAATGCAAAGAAAAACACTACAAACAGCTTATGATGGTCTAAATTGGTATTTTTTAGGATATAGGAAACCAAAGGCTTCTTTAACATTGATGGCAATGCTCTATCCTAACAAAAAGACTATGACAGTCTAATGAAGGACAGGGCCCAACTCATCTAGGCAAGACAAAGTCAACTTAGTGGGGCTAGGGGTCCAAACCACAGGTTTTAGAGCATAAAGGAAAGTTGAGTGAGAAAATTGCCATAATTCTAGTACTGAAACTCTGACCAAATAAAGCATGGCCAATGATCCACCAAATAACTCACTTTATGCCCTCCTAGTGAGATGTATGCAAAACCCTCATCTAACTGAGGCAAGCTTGGTGGCCAAAATCTGAGCATTCACATTCTCTGAGGACAATACCTTCTGAATAACCAGGCTGTCTGAACTAAATTGCTTTGTGATTACTCAATAAACAGCAGCTTTGCTTAGCTAAATACAGTATATGTATATATATATATATATATATATATATATATATATATATATATATATATGTATATATCTATATATATATATATATGTGTGTGTGTGTGTGTGTGCACGCGCGTGTGTGTGTGTGTGTGTGTGTGTTTGTGTGTGTGTGTGTGTGTGTGTGTGTGTGTGTGTGTGGGTCTATATTACATTATCAAAAAGACAGTTCAACGAATGGCACTTACATCGAAAATGCTGCTCAGCGAATTCACTCTTGTGGGGAGCTGTATCCCCCCCCCACTAATTATATATACCAACTCTGAGATCGCACTACAGTAAGGAAAGGGCACATTTTCCAATCTTCACTGTACTGTGATCTCACTATGAACAGTTGACTGAATGGTATTTTCGAAGTAAGTGCCGTTCACTGATCTGTCTTTACAATAATATAATATAGACCCTATATATATGTATATCTATACATATATAGGTTTACTATCAAAATGTGGAATGGCACTTATGTGAACCTGGGATGGTGGAATGCGTTTTCTAGTTTCCACAATGCCATTCTGAAAATATTCGAATGCATATTAACAAATGGTAGTGTACATTCACTAATGTGCATTCAATATTCTGATAACAGATTGCACTGTAGTGGGGATCGGGAAATTCACCCTTTTCCTCACTTTAGTGTGATCTCAATGTTGGAATATATAATTTGCAGGGGGTGTAGGGAGCACAGTTTCCCACATTGGGGGTGTAAGGGGGCTTGCCCCTCTGCAAAACTGTAAAACCTTGTGCTGTAGACTTACAATTCATATGGCAGCTTCAGCACAACTTTTCTGATGGTCTGACGTCAACTCCTGACATTCTGAATTTGTTCAAATGCGAAAGTCGAAATAATAATTTTTGAAATTCTGTAATAGTGAATTTGCCAAATTTGGAATATCACTTCAATCAAGTAAGTGGATTTTTTTTAATTTCAACTTTTTGATAGTAAACCACATATACACACAAAGATAGATAGATAGATAGATAGATAGATAGATAGATAGATAGATAGATAGATAGATAGATAGACTGTACAGTGGCCTGTTGTCCCACATTATTTTTAAAAAGTAACAAGACTGTAGTAGTGGTAGCAGTAATAATAATACTACTACTACCACTACTAATGATGATGATGATGGTAACACAGTGGCTTAATAGTTCATTAGTGGAACTATAGCAAAATGCTCAGTATTTCAGACTACACATATGATCACTCCATCTGAAAGCAACTGAATAGAGATGGAGATGTTTTACTTCATTTAGTGTTTGCATTTATTTAACATCTGTATGTCTGTTTTTTCCTGCGTAAGCTAAAATTTAAAATGATTATGTATGATTTAATGTTTTTGCCATCAGCATATGCAAAGCACATGCAGGTATATGTACTTAAGAGTATAACAACAAATAACATCTGCCTTGCCTGTCTGGTTTTCCCATGTTTCAGCTTTCAAGGCAAGCTGCAGGACTTACTTAATAGCTTTGTAATTCTTTATTCTTCCACCCAACCAAGTGTTTATCATAGACCACTCCAATGCACTTTTGAATTCTGCCACTGTTTTACTGTTGTCCTTTCAGTTCTACGAAGTATTAAATACTGCAAACTAAATTAAATCCCCATTAATAAACAGTAACATGTTTAACTTGCTTTTCTTGTTTAAAAGTGTAAGTAATAAAGGATCGTAGGGTAACAAATAAGAAGTCATATATTAACTGCTGAGAAAATAACAGGCCCGGAGAGTTTATTGTGTGCATATTGTTTTAGATACAGAATGTGTTTGATGATGCTATTCTTTTACATGTTTTAAAAGCTTGAGCCCTACATTTTTTTATTACTTATTTCCTATATTCTTGTACACAGAAGCATTAGTGTGTATTTTCAGTTATGCTTTGCATGAATTATCATATGGCATGTGTTGGGTCATTTGTGCGAGAGGCACTTCAGAAGCTTGTTTGTTCACTCAGTAAATTATCAAGGACCTTCTCACGCATTCTAATACTCTTTAGAACCTTTTGTACAGGCAGTAAAGTTAGATAATTGGATGATAATTTGAGTCATCTCCTTGCTTCTTTTTGTATAATAAGACAATTATATTATTTCATTATGCTAGCCTCTTCTTTCCTCTATAGAGCACAATGAATTTGCCTCAACAGCTACTTATTACCACTTTTCTTGCTTTCCTTGAAAAATCAATTATGATTTCAATTCTTCAGCTTATTTTTCTATAAATGCTTTCCTGCATGTTCTCTCAAAACCCACTTTTTGAACTTTTTTTGTCAGTACTTTTATTTTTGTAATTAAACAGAAAGAGTTAGAGACGTACCTGTAAGATCTTCCGCTTTCTAGTGAATTTTACAACTATTGACTTTAACATGTTTTTCCTGCTTTAAGGACTACAAAAGGACCTGAGTAAGTGTTTTGCATAAAACATTTTGCATAAAAGTTAATTCAGGATAAGCTGTGATGTAGACATTATGATGTTTCTGCCCAAGAGAAGATTAAGTAAGAGAATAAATAAGGGCATAATTCACCCATAAATTTGCACAAACCTAATAATATGCATAATTTGACAAACTCCTACACGGCAGATACATTTGGAGAAGGCAGTCACTAAGATGTGACTGCTACAGGGCTCATTATCCACTCTAACACATGACACCTCAACTCTTGTCACGTTTTCTTCTGTTTACCACTCTGTCTGTCCATCTGTCTATACATTTGTGTTTCTGTGCAGAAATATATGTTTTTCTTAATGTTCCATAACTGCATCCTTCTCTGTTTGAAGCTTACCTGTGGTGGTCTATGCTTGCAAGCCACGTTAGACTATATAATGCTTTCTCATCAAAGTTAACCATTATATCCTGTCTCTGCATGACAGTTCTGTTTCTTTCTACTGTGTCACAATGGAGGTATGTAGTCCTGCTATTATTACTTTGATCACACAATTCATCTTTTCTGTAAGTTTTTCCTCTTTTTAACTCTTCACACCTAGTTACTGTTTTTGACAAAGGCATTCAAGCTTTAGGTAATACACGATGCTAAACTATGTAGTCTCTTGTTTACACTTGTTTTGACTGTATATATTTCAACTGTACACATGCTCTTACATTGCATTTTCTTGCACAATAAATATCCTTTTTTGCAAACTGCATTTATTTACACAAATAAAACAATTGATTTGGAACAGCAAACTGCATAAAATGAGAAGAGAAACTGACCCATGCAACAATTCCAGTGTAGACAAAGAGTATGTACATTATAACAGCAAATTTAATGCTAAATTCCTCACTGTGCAATGGTGTTCCTTCAATTGCTTTAGTTGTAATTGTACTGTAGTCTGAGTGACACTTGAAAAGAGGCTTTGTGCCAGTCTGTCAGGTTGTCAACTGTCTAAATAATAATAATAATAAAATTAACAACAAAATAATAACAATAATAATAATAACAATAATAATGGTAAACACAGACAAATTCTGGGGCCAGTCTATCTACTGTGTTATTAAATAGCTAAATAAAAAAAGTAAAACAAATGAACAAAAACCACCAAAAAGGCTAGCTGACATACAATAACAAATCAGCCAACAAACTTAGGTAACATTAACAACAGCTATGTCTTATGATTTTGTACTATATTTATTTACTTGACATTTGTTTACTGGGATAGTCTGACTGGGGTCTGAGGAGCCCATTTTCAGTAGAGACCCAGGGAGAAAAGCTCCAAAAAATAGATAATTAGTAACAACAACCATAGACAAGGTATAATAATAAAATATACATAAACTAGTTAAGGTAAAAAAAAAAAAGAAGTGTTGCCTGATTATTAACATAACATCACAGCAACATAACATAATAGTAAGGAATTATTATAACAGTAAGGAATTGTATATACTGGTTGAATGTATCTGATGCATTAAAGGCAGGTCAAAGATGTAGCTGAGGTATAATAGGCTTAGTTATAGTATTCAGAAATCTCTTACTCATTCAAGCCTACAGCACTTTTTTGCATGCTTCCAGTTAATACCTATAGCTTCTTATGACGTTCAGACCTTTCTTGGGTCTCACTTTTTAACTAGAAGACGTACCAGCTTACAATATGCAAAAATGGAAAAGGCAATGATTTATTAATAAAATCACACTAAGATTGTTAATCCAGGATGTCCTGCAGTATGAAAAGTCTTGATTATATTATACCTTTTACGCTGATTTTTCAGAAAATGGTCAGGAATGCAAGGATGTGTGCACGCTGTAAGAGGTGCAACATTCCACACAACATAGGTGTTAATGAGTTAATAAATTTTCAATTTTAGGTGCAGTGTGCAAGCACTATTCAAGTAAAGAAACAGTTTATTTCTTCAACAGTATAGATCCATCACCACTTCCATTAACACTACTGCAGTTTGTTGTGTATTCTGATGGCAAAATGCACTTATGTCAGTGAATTCTGTTCCATATCACTAGATGCCTCAGTGGTGCTAATGTTGCACTCATTGCTAATATCACATCATCACATTACTGAAGCATTTTGTGATGCCATAATAACACTCACAAAAGAATGATACTGTTTATACCTATACCATGCACATGCAAAGATGTACATGTGCGCGCGCGCGCACACACACACACACACACACACACACACACACACACACACACACACACACACACACACACACACATATACATACACACACACACACACACACACACACACACACACACACACACACACACACACATATACATACGCACACACATACACACACACACACACACACACACACACACACACACACACACACACACACACACACACACACACACACACACACACACACACACACACACACACACAAACACACACACACACACACACACACACACACACACACACACACACACACACACACACACACACACACACACACATATATACATACGCACACACATACACACAGACACACACACACACACACACACACACACACACACACCACACATGCTCACAGAATAGACAAAAGCAGGAGAAGTAGAGCTAATCATGCCAACACATGGAATGTAGGGTGGTTGTCATTAGGTCAATTACACTTTTAATGAGAACTAGTCATACAAACACAAGGGAAGTAAGGCAGCTGCTCATAGGTTAGCTACAGCTATGGTGAGAACAAGCCATGCAAACAGAAGGGAATAGGGGCAGCTGCTATTAGATAAGCTACATGTCTGGTGATGTAAGACATTTTCTCATTCATGAGCTAAACATCAAGTGCAACAGTAGCATGGAGAACTGCTGGCTCAGTGGCACTTTTTCTCCCATCTTCACTACCATGCTGGTGTAACTACAATAGAGGATGGGCTGAACCATTTTCTTCATTGTGTTGCTGTGACCTTCAATACATCCCACCCAGTTGACTTGTTATCTATTGCAAGGCACTTGGGACTCTCAACATAGTATGGGGAGACTGTATTAAATCATGATCTTGATGGGCCTTTTGGATAACAATCCATGGCAGTATGATAATGATGCAATCTATGGAAATAGGGGATGACTTTTATCACAGATGTTTTTTGTCACGAATACTGAGCAGGTAGAGTGACAGGCAAAGCATCCTGGGAAAGTGCCATGCCACATATTACAAAAGTAGTTGCTCTACACTCTCTAAGTTACTAGTGCAATTTCAGAGGTGGTTTTATAGGAGAAATTTTGTTTATAGGTGTTTGAGTTTGTACAGGACACTACTGACCACTGCAGCACACAAACATGCCAAATGTATGCAGGCACTTACAACACAGGAAATTGGCTTCTAAGTCCTCTAGAGATTCAGGCATTATCTGGAAGTGCCTAGATCTTAAGGCCAATTTGGCACTGCCCCTGCTACTGGCACTCTACCCTGTTCCTTAGCTGGTGTTAGTGTGCCCTGCACATACCTTGGGCATTATCCATCTCTTACCATCTCCATTTTTCCTCTTTCTGTATATCTTTATCCAAACATTGTCACCCTTTTTCTGTACTGTTTACTTTTAGTTTTTCTTTGTTTAAGCCCCACACCCTGACTTGTACCCACTTTCCATACTCATGTCTACCTTTGCTAATCATATTCCTTGTCTCTTCTTTTCATGCAAATAAAAATGGTTCTATCCTGACTTATATCTTATGTTTTTCTCCTTGCATGTTTCCCCCATGCAGCTGTGTAGCTAGGGAGGAGGAAGGTGGGAATGGTCCTAGATGCAAAGTGTTGGGGGTAATAATCAGCCATAGATCTGATCCTGATGTAATCTCTCTTTTGTGAGGTCAACCTGAGTGCTGTAGCATTCTGTGTGTGGTTTCATCTGTAGCTACTGCTTGCTACATTTATAGCAAGTAGATTGCTACAGATTAAATTGGAAGTTTTAATTTATTTTTCTCAGACTATAACTATTAATAACATGCATGTATGCCAATTATATATATATATATATATATATATATATATATATATATATATATATATATATATATATATATATATATATCTGCCAGCCCATCTCTCTCCCTCCCTCTCTGTCTCTCCTTCTCTATAAATGTATATGTATATGTATGTGTGTTTCTATGACATACAAATAAAACTATATACATACAGTTCAAAACCATAGAAAAAAAACATATTTTCCAGCATTTTTATAGGAGATCAACTCCCCCACACACCGCCAGGATGGAGACTGCAGCTCCCACACCACTGTCACTATATATCGACTACAATCAAGATCAAACAATACTAGAGATAAAGAAAACCTTCCTTAACCCCAGAATTCCACTATCACACAGCTTTATGAATACTTTTTTTAAAGAAAGAGTCAGCAAAAATGCACACTGCATTTCCACTTTGACTAACATACATTTGATCAAAAGGAGAGAATCAATGTGTGTGTGTGTGTGTGTGTGTGTGTGTGTGTGTGTGCATGTGTGTGCATGTGTGTGTGTGTGTGTGTGTGTGTGTGTGTGTGTGTGTGTGTGTGTGTGTGTGTGTGTGTGTGTGTGTGTGTGTGTGTGTGTGTGTGTGTGTGTGTGTGTGTGTGTGTGTGTGTGTGTGTGCGTGTGTGTGTGCGTGTGTGTGCCTGTGTGTCTGTGTGCACACAAACACATGGATATATAGCTACATAGATGATATAATTCTAAACATAGATACAGATTTAGATGTGCACATACATATAGATGGGTTTATGGTGCTGTATTGGAATGAAGTTAGTTGCGTGCCATTATTCCATAACAAAGTGATTGAAAAATGTAATAAATGAATTAGGTTCATTCACATACAAGAAGTGGTTTTAGCATGGGGGTAAGTCCCCCTACAAACCTATATTGCATTGACTGAAGCATCTGTGATAATCTGAATTATCTCTATAAAACCTTTATAATACAGATGAGGTACAGGAAATGGTGTGCACGTGTTCCTGGTGGTGTTATCATAGGATCATAGGATCATAGGAAGTTGCTAGGCTATTGGCCCTGAGGTCCTTATAAGCCTAGCCAAGAGTTTAGCACTTTGTTTAGACATGTCAGCACCCAAAGCCCCAGTTCAGCAGGGACACAGGTGGAATCCCAGGGGTGTATTTTCTCTTTCCATTCCAGTTATCCAGGTTGCACTTAAAAAGGGATAATGAGGTACTCTGCTTGACATGGAGAGGGATTCTATTCCACAGATAGGGAGTCTATGGGACACAAATCTGTACTACCAACAAGTTCTATTGATATCACAAACCAGGTTGAGGTCGCATTCATGGGTTACTCGAGTGGAGCTTGACTTGCGTATATGCAGCAGTCCCATCAAGGCGTGATCTGAGATTGCTTTGAATGCCAGACAGAGGTCACCTCTGAGGAGTATGTATGAAACTGAGTAGAGGGACAGGGCTTTTAGCCTATCTGTGTAGGGTAGATGCTTGAGACCCTGTATTCTCCTGGTGAGGAACCTCTGTGGTCTCTCCAGCTGCTGCATGTGCTTTGCAAGGTACATGTCAAAGAGGGCATTGTACTCAATAATTCACCTTATAAGGGAAGAATACAGGAATGTTATGACTTCTTTGTCCCTAGATAAGCTACCCTTACTTTTGCGGTGGGCCATATAGAAAGCTATATACAATGGAAGCAACATGGTGGTCAAAAGTCAGGTTGCTATCACGCTGGGTGCCCAAATTGCTCAGTACTGATTGTGTACTTAGGACATTGTTGTTCATGTGATAATATGTTAGGACATCACTCTCCCCAAAGGGGATGATGATGTATTTTTTGGCATTCAGTTTGAGGCCGTGTTTCTGGCACCAGTCATTTATTTGGGTGAGACCCTCTTGGAGGATGTCCACATCACCTGGGGAATTGATGACCATGCCCATCTTGCAGTCATCTGCAGACTTGGTCAGCCATAGCCCACTGGTTTTGGCCTGCACCTCAGAGAAGTATATCCCAAATAGCAGAGGCCCCAACACAGATCCCTGGGGTATGCTGCTCATTACAGGTCTACTGCTTGAGGTGGCCTCCCCTATTTTGATTAGGTGGGTTCTATCAGTGAGCCAGTTTGCTACCCATCTGGTAACATATGGATTGATGCCTAGTTGAGAGGGTTTATCTATTATACCCGAGTGGGGAATAATGTCGAAAGCTTTGGCCAGCTCAAGGTAGGTGGTCTGCACCATCTTCCCCTCATCCATGGCTTTAGTGACTGTCTCAAAGAAGTCGACCAGATTTAACAGACATGACCTCCCCTTGACAAAGTCAAACTTTGTGGAGTTGAGTGGTTGGAGGTTGCCAATGTCCCTGTTAATGAGGTCCATGATAATCCATTCCATGGCCTTGCAGATCAGGCTAGTTAGGCTGATGGGGCTATAATTTCCTGGATCGGTGGACAGTCCACCTTTGTGTAAAGGGATGACAGTGCCTGTCCTCCAATCAGTTGGCATGAAGCCAGTACTCAGGCTTTGGTTGAATTGGGTGTCTAATGGTGTTGCAAGTTCCTGCCTGAGTTCATGTAGAATACAGCCTGGGCTGTTATCGGGTCTCAAGGAAGTTGTATTTTTTGGCTTTGACAGGGCAGTGATGACCTGTTCCCTAGAGATAAGGAGTGGGGGGGGCAGGTACTGGGGATGTTCTGATTTACTGATGGGGTGACAGAGGGGTGCAGTTTTCACTGAATCTGTCAGCTAGTAGATTGGATATATCTACAGCATCTGTGTATGTGGTGTCCTTGACCACCAGTTCTGAACAGATCTGGGTGCTTTCTTTGAGATTGCAGACATATGTGAAGAAGGCCTTATGATTGTCTGTAGTAGAAGTTGGCTTTAGAGGATTTCACTAGTGCTATTATTTGCTTGTTCAGGCTAAGGAGAGATTGCTTCTAATTGGGCACCTGCTCCTTCTTGGTTCTGGACAGCAATTTTTTTTCCTTTTGTTATATAGTTTATTTATTGCAGATTTCCACCAGACATGTTTACTCTTCCTTGTGGAGGATGATTTTGTCCTGTCAGGTATTCCTGATTCAATGTATCTATATAAATGCTCGTATAGTCCTTTGGTATAGTTTTGGATATTGGTGCCAGTTCTTACAGAGGGGGAAAGGGCTGTGAAGCTGTTTATACCATCCCTCAGGAGGCTGTAATCAGCTTTGGAGAAGTTTTTTTAGTTTGACCCTAGCTAGAGGGGGGTCACAGGAGATGGTGACTTCGAAAGTGACTGTTTTATGGTTGGAGCTTACCAGGGAGGATGATACTGTAGGGGTGCTGCAGTGATTTGTATTGTAGAAATGAAATGGATATACTAGATGTTAGGTTGCTTTTGAGTTTTGCTGTCTTCTGTCGATTTTTCATCTGTGAGCTGGATAGGTAGCTCCCAGAAGGATTCTAAAAATAAGTGTTTTAAGTATCTTAATTGCTTTTACCAATTTGATACATTGACATGTTCCTTTTCTCCTTTATGTACTGTATTTAGTTTGTGTTAGAGATCTTTTTGTAATTGAAATAGACTTGACTATGTTTCTGCATTTGGATCTCCTTGTAGAAAGAAAAATAAATCTCAGTATATGCTGCCATAAATTTATTTTAAATTAATGTGCTTCCTCAAAATAAGCTCATGATCTTGTGTAAAACCTTTCTCACTCCTGCCTTCTAGAAATCTTTGACTTAGCCATTAAAAAATACATTATTTCTTGATTATTAATGCTTTATTATAGATATTAAGTCCAAAAGGGCTCATATAGTTCAAGGACAACTTGGCATTAATAAGTTATTGTTTAAAATTCTGGCTTATTAGTGACGAATCTGCTTTTTTTGTGCTTAGTTGTAGGTGAGACAAGTAACTAAATTTGCCTGTTGAAAGATGTCTGATATAACTACATAGTTTATGTTGTGCAACAATATGAAAATATTGCCTGTTCAAAGTAAGGCACAAGCTGATTAATGATATAAACTTAGGGTGTATAAATGATAAAGAGTATTATTGATTAGGTATGTTCCATTGTTAAAATGAATATGTAAGGGTAATAAAGGACTCTCTTCTTTTATGTAACATTATACATCTGTTTTTACATTTTATACAGTTTTTAAGGATATTTATAAATGAGTCCATAGAAAGCATTTATTGTAGCAGTTTAAATAAGTAAAACTATGTCAGCTTGTCAAATGTGTTTACATTAAGTAAATAAATGGAGCTGACTTCCAAATGTTTATGTAATGTAAAATGTTGTGAATTTTTTAAATGACATCTCTCAGTTGTCTCTTCCTTATGTAGGCAAACTGGTGTGCATTGACTGAAGTACTGAATATGTTGTATATTCTGTTTACTATGTGTAATTTGTAGTTTATACTGAGCAATAAAATATGACGATAGTGATAATGATAGTGCATATCATTATTTTACTTGGGCAACATAAGTATTAATCCTTCCTTCCAAAGGAATGATTAAATATATCTTAAGCAAAGGGTAGACTGGATATCCTCATTTAATACATTGTTTGCTGTATTGTGTAAATGTTTATAATGTATTCCATCCATTTTAATGGCTTACTTCATTTTTAAACTTTTAATAACATCATCAATTTTTGACAAAGTAAATGTTTTATTTTACATAGCTAAACAATCCTGTTAAACTTGTTAAATTTCAGTGGTAGGAATAAATGTCTTAAGATTGCATTCTGAAGTTACATTTAATTTGCAGTTTAGATCTTGAACTAGTTTGACATTTCTTGTTAGCGCTGTTTTATTCTTGGTTTCTTTATTTGTTAGGAAGGTTGCTGTAGTACAGATACTGCCTATTGTAGCCTTTCCTGCTAGAAATTGTGCTCTGCTGGAAGACTATGCTGCTGTACTGAGTCAAATTTCTTTGCATGTATTATAATATTATAATATATAATATATATTATATAATATATGTCTTATAATATATGTATTTTATACATTATTGTATGTTTTATGAAGCTGGAAATTGATGGTGTAATGATGAATGTTGTAAGTGCACACGCTCCGCAAGTTGGGTGTGCGATGGATGAGAATGAAAAATTTTGGAACAAGTTGGATGAAGTGGTGGTAAGTGCACCCAAGGGTGAGAGATTGGTGTTTGGAGCGGATTTTAATGGGCATGTTGGTGAAGGGAACAGACTGGATGAGGAAGTGATGGGCAGGTATGGTGTTAAGGAGAGGAATGCAGAAGGTCAGATGGTAGTGGATTTTGAGAAAAGGATGGACATTGCTGTGGTGAATACGTATTTTAAGAAGAAGGAGAAGCACAGGGTGATGTACAAGAGTGGAGGAAAATGCACACAGGTGGATTATATCCATGCAGGAGGGCTAGTCTGAAGGAGATTGGAGACTGTAAAGTGGTGACAGGGGAAAGTGTACTTAGGCAGCATAGAATGGTGGTCTGTAGGATGATGTTGGTGATCAAGAAGAGGAGGACAAGTGTGAGAGCAGTGCCAAAGATCAAATGATGGAAGTTGAAAAAGGGTGATTGTGAGGTGGAGTTCTGGGAAGTGTTAAAACAGGCACTGAGGGTCAGTGAAGAGTTACCGAATAGCTGGGTAACTACAGCAGAGATGGTAAGGGAGACAGCTAGAAAGCTGCTTGGTGTGACATCTAGACAGAGGAAGGAGGACAAGGAGACCTGGTGGTGGAATGAGGAAGTACAGGAGAGTATACAGAGGAAGAGGCTGCCAAAGAAGAAATGGGATTGTCCGAGAGATAAAGAAAGTAGACAGGAGTATAAGGAGATGAGGAGCATGGCAAAGAGAGAGGTGGCGAAAGCTAAGGATAAGGCATATGGAGAGTTGTATGAAAGGTTGGACACTAAAGAGGGAGAAAACAACCTGTACCGATTGGCTAGACATAGGGACCAAGCTGGGAAAGATGTGCAGCAGGTAAGGGTGATAAAGGACAGTGAGAGAAATGTACTCACAAGCAAGGAGAGTGTGTTGAGCAGATGGAAAGAGTACTTTGAGGGTCTGATGAATGAAGAGAATGAGAGAGAGAAAAGGTTGGATGATGTGGGAATAGTGAAACAGATTAGCAAGGAGGAAGTAAGGACAGCTATGAAGAGGATGAAGAATGGTAAGGTGATTGGTCCAGATGACATACCAGTGGAAGCATAGAGGTGCTTAGGAGAAATGGCAGTGGAGTTTTTAACCAGATGGTTTAATGAAATCTTGGAAAGTCAGAGGATGCCTGAAGAGTGGAGAAAAAGTGTTTTGGTACCTATTTTTAAGAATAAGGGTGATATGCAGAGTTGTAGTAACTACAGAGGAATAAAACTGATCAGTCACAGCATGAAGTTATGGGAAAGAGTAGTGGAAGCTAGGTTAAGAAGGGAGGTGATGATTAGCAATCAGCAGTATGGTTTCATGCTGGGAAAGAGCACTACAGATGCTATTTTTGCTCTGAGAGTGTTAATGGAGAAATTTAGAGAAGGTCAGAATGAGTTGCATTGTGTCTTTGTGGACTTAGAGAAAGCGTATGATAGGGTGCCTAGACAGGAGTTGTGGTATTGTATGAGGAAGTCAGGAGTGGCAGAGAAGTATGTAAGGGTGGTACAGGATATGTACAAGGGTAGTGTGACAGTGGTGAAGTCTGCAGTGGGAGTGACAGATCCGTTTAAGGTGGAGGTGGGATTATGTCAAGGATCAGCTCTGAGCCCTTTCTTATTTGCAATGGTGATGGACAGGTTGACAGACGTGATCAGACAGGAGGCCCCATGGATTACGATGTTTGCAGATGACATTGTGATCTGTAGTGAGAGTAGAGACCAGGTTGAGGAGACCCTGGAAAGGTAGAGATATGCTCTAGAGAGGAGAGGAATGAAGGTCAGCAGGACTAAGACAGAATATGTGTGCGTGAATCAGAGAGAGGATAGAGGAATGGTGAGGATGCAGGGAGTAGAGTTGGTGAAGGTGGATGAGTTTAAGTACTTGGGATCAACAGTTCAGAGTAATAGTGAGTGTGGAAGAGAGGTGAAGAAGAGAGTGCAGGCAGGGTCGAATGGGTGGAGAAGAGTGTCAGGAGAGAGTTGTGACAGACGGGTACCAGTAAGAGTGAAAGGGAAGGTCTACAAGGGGGAAGTGAGACCAGCTCTATGTTGTATGGGTTGGAGACAGTGACACTGACAAAAAGGCAGGAGTCAGAGCTGGAAGTGGCAGAGTTAAAGATGTTAAGATTTGCACTGGGTTTGACAAGGATGGACAGGATTAGGAATCAGTATATTAGAGGGTCAGCCCAGGTTGGAAGGTTTGGAGACAAAGTCAGAGAGCAGAGATTGCATTGGTTTGGACATGTGCTGAGAAGGGATGCTGGGTATATTGGGAAAAGGATGTTAAGGATGGAGCTGCCAGGTAAAAGGAACAGAGGAAGGCCTAAGATAAGGTTTATAGATGTGGTGAGAGAGGACATGCAGGTGGTTGGTGTGACAGAGCAATATGCAGAGGACAGGAAGAAATGGAAACAGATGATCTGCTGTGGCAACCCTTAATGGGAGCAGCCAAAAGAGAAGAAGAAGAAGAAAATCTGAATATTCTTTGCTATTAGCTGGTAAGGAAGGAAGTGCAGTTGAACTATATTTATTTCAGAATCCATGTTCCTGATTTTCTGCAATTTAGATGTCCGCACATATAACTTAATTGTTAAAAGTGCATGCCAAAGTATCCTATGATCTTATGTCATTAGTGTGTGAGGGTATGAATGTCCCAGAATTCTTCTCATGTTTCTTTAACATTTGATGAGGATTCAGGTAGTTTAAATGGCCTCCACAGGACATCAGTACAAACGTTGGTATATGTATTGTGACCAACTTAGTTGGCAGTACTCAGAAAAGAGTAACAACCACATTACTTATAAGAATTATCAGCAAAGTCTTTTGACATATATATTTTATCTGCCATGGATCTTGTGTCAAATCATGTGTAGTAATGTACAATATATATACACACACAAATATATAAAATAAAATTAATCACTAGATATATATATATATATATATATATAATAAAATTAATATATATATATATATATATATATATATATATATATATATATATAATAAAATTAATCACTATATATATATATATATATGTATATATATATATATATAAATAAAATTAATCACTAGATATATATATATATATATATATATATATAAAATTAATCACTATATATATATATATATATATATATATATATATAAAATAAAATTAATCACTATATATATATATAATAAAATTAATCACTATATATATATATATATATATATATATATATATATATATATAATAAAATTAATCACTCTATATATATATATATATATATATATATATATATATATATATATATAAAATAAAATTAATCACTATATATATATATATATATATATATATATATATATATAATAAAATTAATCACTCTATATATATATATATATATATATATATATATATATATAAAATAAAATTAATCACTATATATATATATATATATATATATATATATATAATAAAATTAATCACTATATATATATATATATATATATATATATATATATATATAAAATAAAATTAATCACTATATATATATATATATATATATATATATATATATATATATAAAATTAATCACTATATATATATATATATATATATATATATATATATATATATATAATAAAATTAATCACTATATATATATATATATATATATATATATATATATAAAATAAAATTAATCACTATATATATATATATATATATATATATATATATATACATGTATATATATATATATATATATATATATATATATATATATATACATGTATATATATATATATATATATATATATATATATATATATATATATATATATATATATATATATATATATATATATATATATATATATATATCAGATTTATAATGAAAAGATCTATAGTATGTATCAGTCTTTGTGAAGGTAACCTTTTCAGCTTTACATCTGTTTTTAATGAAAAGGTTCATTTATTTATTTATTTATTTATTTATATATTAACATTGCATAACAGAGTTATGTTCTGCTACAAAAAGGATGTAAATGGCTATTATTTTATTCAATGCCGTATTTTATTCACGTCTAATTTTCAGAAAAGCAGTTCCCATAGATCCTACATATATAGTGCTATATACTTTTGCTGTCAAAGTATAAACAAAAAGGTGTGGAAGACTTGTTCATAAAATACTTATTAGAAACAGTAAAGTTACCTTCATGAGCCTCATGTGTTATGAATACTTGCATATAGTACATCGCTAAGGAAACCAAATTAAAATGATGTTCATATCTTGTCTTTTACAATATACATTCTGATTTCACTGCATCTTGATCTATGCTGTCAGAACACTATAAAGTATTACTTCTAATGTAATCAGTTCTGGAAATCAGTTAATTAACTTCCTTTGTTTTGATCACCTTATTAAAAAAATGCTTACTTGTGAAACAATGATTGAAGCAGAAAATTAGCTCATATATTAGAACCGCTATACAGCATTGCAAATTGCCATTAATCCAATTGTCTGTGAACGGAACTAAAATTTTGTTTCACATGTTGTTCTCTTTTTTGTTTGTTGAAATTATACAATTTAAAGAAAACATTTTGTTTGCATTAAAAAGTTCATTATTTTATCATATAAACTATTTAAACAGTCTTTGAGAGATACTATTTCAAATATAGTTTATGTTTCTGTGCTACTGTGCAATATACAAATGAAGAGAGAGTTTCTTGTTTTTTGAGTAATAAAGACAGTATCTACCTTCAAATGTGATATATAGTATTTCTGAATTTAGTTATAGTTGAACAGTCAGTTTGGAATTTCTTTTGAAAATACCACATCTGATCAAGTCACTGAGGGAATGTCAGTTGATAAATGTATCTCGAGGATGAAATAAACCAAACAGCTCTTGTCATAAAGTATCTAAATAACTGTTTCTACAGAAAAAAACATCACACAGCAGTACATTTATTTCCAGTTATAAAATATCTTCAGGTTTTATTTATTTATTTATTTCATTTTGTTTGCAACCAGAGTGTTGTTTGTATTTTTATAACACCAAAAGATATGCAATACTATGTGCCTTTTAGCTGAGCAACATTTCACTAAAGGAAAAGGAATCAATAAGGTATGTCATACTGCAATCATTCCGTTTAAAAGAAGTTTTAGTTTTGCTGGATACTTATTACTCACTGTTCTTCAATTTTAAGACATTTTATAATAAGGGAAAATTATTTTCTGCACTGTATGACTGTATCAGAATAATCATGGCCATATCTTGCAACACTGTGCTAATATATATATATATATATATATATATATTAAGACCTTTAGACCATGCTTTCTTAACCATGTAGTGCTTCTATAAAAAGTTGTGAAATCCTACACTTACAGATCTGTGTCTCATATTAGGCTCAGTTGATCTCCTTGTTAGGAATGTGTGTGATCTTTTGACTTTACCATAGATATTGCTGTCATTGATAAAGATAGTTTTCAATCACTTTTACTAAAACACAATCATGCCCCCACCTCCTTCTTGTATTGTTATTTTATCTTCCCCTGCTTACTGCATCATCAGTTTCCTTTTTTTAAGTTTATGTTTTTTTTCTAATTAAATGTTAACTCTCTCTTCAAGAGGTCTGTTTTTTTTATTGAAAACTGCTGCATTCTTTTACTGTTGCTTTGCTTATAATTTGAGGAAGTGGATTTTGAATGTTCTGTTATTGAAACATTTCAATTTATTTTGAAAATGTAAATTCTCATGAATACTTTTAAATATATATAAAAGTTCATTAAAGTTTAAAGACAAGTTAATGCTTTCCTTCCTTATTTCAGTTGACAACTATTGATTGCTCATTTGAAACTGATGGTTTCTCACTAGGTTTCATATGTGCAGCCTTGTTAGTACAGGTGTCAATTAAATTCAATTTGATGCACTTGATAGTTAATTGATTGCTGGCTATCTTTATGGTATCTGCCCAGAAACATTTGCATATGCTACAGTTTGCTTAGAACAGTTATTTTTAATTAGGTTTAAAATATGCTTTTTCTTGTTAACATTAGGATACTGAAAATATGAAAATCATTATTGTTATTAACCTGTACGCCATTAATTTGTTGCTGTTTCATAAACATAATGTAATGGGATTCAGCTGCTTACAGAATGGTGCATGTTCATATGTCTATCATCTTAAAATTTTGAAATATAGAAATACTCCTTTGCATTGTGTCAATTTGTCAACACCCAAGTACTAATGCATAGAAAGTTTCAAAGAAAATGATCTACTACCTTTCATTTCGTAGATGGAATGGACTAAATGCATTAAGTGAAAGATGTATAAATATTTAAGTACATAACTTACAAAAAGGAGATGCTTGAAATATCGCTAGTTATTTATTAAAAAATGGTCTTACATCAGAACAAGTCTGGTTTACAGACCGCAATGGCTGGTTTGTATGATTGAGTGACTGTTGACTTTATATGCATTTGTTGAAATGATATAATTTCTTTATGTTGGTGTTCTGGAATGTAATAGTACATAATAATAATATTAACAACAAAAATAATATAATACAACAAACTGACATAGTTGGTCATTAGATTTAGACAGTTTTGGGGGCTTTGTGGCACTTTTAGGGAATTAATTTCTGTATGTGATTCTTATGGGTGGAACACTAAATAATGCTTGTTTCTCACCTTTCCTGTAACTAGTCTAGTCCAGATGCAGATTTGCTGTATCCAGGACTGTTTGTAAGCTTCTGAGCTCCCGAAGCCTTTCTATGTTGGAGGGGAAACCTTCTAGCTTATCAGTGGGAGTGGTAAGCACTAGGTAGCCTATCTACCACAAGAGTGGTTTCTGGCCTAGAAATTGTAGTTTATTGGCCATTTGGCAGTTTATCCATCTCTTTCAACTTACTGGTTTAAAAGCCCACATTTGTGCTTGTTTCCCATCTTTCTTGTAACTAGTCTAGTCCAGATACATATTTGCTGTATCCAGGACTGTTTGTAAGCTTCTGAGTCCCCAAGCCTTTCTGTGTTGGAGGGAAGCCTTCTAGCTTATCAGTGGGAGTGGTAAGCACTAGGTAGCCTATCTACCACAAGAGTGGTTTCTGGCCCAGAAATTGTAGTTTATTGGCTGTTTGGGCAGTTTATCCATCTCTTTCAACTTTCTGGTTTAAAAACCTGCATTTGCACTTGTTTCCCACCTTTCCTGTAACCAGTCTAGTCCAGATACAGATTTGCTGTATCCAGGACTGTTTGCAAGCTTCTGAGCCCCCAAGCCTTTCTGTGTTGGAGGGAAGCATTCTAGCTTATCAGTGGGAGTGGTAAGCACTAGGTAGCCTATCTACCACAAGATCCAGGTACAGATTTTTAGTTTTAGCACTTGAATTTGCTTATCCGTGCTCAGCACTTGTTCAGAACTTGTTGCTAGCACTAAATAAGCTACAAATTACTACAGCACTCAACCTTCCTCTTTACCTTGAGGAAAACAGTTTTTGTAATTACTCCACTTGCTTAGAAAAAAATCAGCTCTTATACTCACTTTCCTCACTTGTCTAGAAGAAAGTAGGTTTTTATTCAAGCATGTCCAAGGGTCAGCTCCCAATGTTCTCTCCTGTCTATCTGATGAATCTGGGCATCTTGAGGCAATGTAACAATTGCCTCATGTACACAGACAACCCTCTCCTCCTACCACCCAACACCACAACCTGTGAGAGATGCACTTATTTAGCCAAACTGGAGGTAAAGCTCTCTCCAACCAAGACTGAACTTGACAGTCAAGAGGAGAAGGTAAACACTTACACCACACCACACTCATCACATAGTACCACTAAACATACACCACCAAAATCCACACATAGAAATACATAAACATTCACAGAGGCTCTCAATAATAATCTGCTCAAGCAACAGAGACCTCCAAAGCAGAAACGCAAGCAACCTCCACCCTCCAACACAACCCAAATGACACATAGCCCACAGACTCAGTGTGCCAATAAACCACAGCCCATAAGGCAAACCAATGTACCCAACACACTAGTCATAGGTGACTCTATAGTCAGGCACACTGATGTCCAACTCACCAGGCTAAACAAGGAGAAGGTTACCGTCAGCTGCCTGTCAGGTGCCAGGATCTGCCACATAACCCACGCACTCAGGTCACTCCACAACAACTATAAATATGACTCTGTCATTGTCCATGTTGGTGTGAACAACCTGAGATGCACTTCCCTGGACTACATGAAAAGGGACATGGAAGAGCTCTCCGATCTTGTAGCCCAGGCAGATATGAACCTAGCCCTGAGTAGCATCCTGCCATCTCCAAGAATGATACTGCAGTACAAGGACAAAATGATTGACTTCAACAATTGGCTAAGCTTCTTTTGTCATTCTAAGGGGATCCAGTATCTGTCTGCCTGGGATGACATGGTCGACAGACCACGATGCTTTGCCAGAGATGGCCTGCACCTGTCACCCCTGGGATTCTGGATACTGGCTAAGGCCCTTGCCGCCCCTATAGTGCCTGTTTTTAGGCAAGGTTCAAATGACAAATTCACCACCATAACAGGAACAGGCAAGCAAAAACTGAGGGTAATGCTACTCAATGCTAGAAGTCTAAATCTCAAAATGCACTCACTCGAGGCATTCCTTAAAACGGAGAACATTGTTATCTGTGCAGTAACTGAGACCTGGTTCAAGGCTGTAGAGAGCACCCCTGTATTACCAGGCTATAACTCATACCACACTTTTCAGCCATCTAACCTGGACAAGAAGACCAAGGGCAGAGGCATGCCCATATTCATTAAGGATATCCACACCTCCAGGCTTGTTGTGCAGCATAATGCAGCAGAGGTTATCAAAGTGCAACTAACTCTGGGCAAAACTGCAATCCAAATTGTAGCTTGCTACAGATCCCCCACCATGTCCCAGGATTCCAACTCATCTTTTCTTGATATACTGGAAAATATTAGGGTTCAACCAAACACCCTAATAATGGGTGATTTCAACTACCCCACCATTAACTGGGAAAACTAATCATGTACCAACTCCTTTGCTCAACGCTTTCTGGATTTCATAAATTCCAATGCCCTGGATCAACTTATCCACACTCCCACCAGGGGCAACAATATCCTAGACCTACTCATTACCAACATGAGTGACCCGTGTTCTACACCTGAAATCAACTCCTCGTTGGTCATATCCGACCATAAGCTAATCACCCTAGATATCCACATCCCATCCCCATGCACCATTAAGGAAACCATAGTAAGCTTTATGCTTCTTAAGACAGAAGTGGCGAACTTCATGACATCCATGCAGATGGACAATGCAGTTATGACTGCTGAATCCTGCACAAATGCACTCTATAAGCACTTACATGAGTGCATGGATCGTGCTATCCCAAACAGAACCAAGATGCTATCCTCCAAAAAAAGGAAGCCAATCTGGTGGTCCCTGCCATAAACAAACTCTACAACAGAGGGAAGAAACTGTTGCAAAAGAGAGTAAAATCCCATGATTGGAGGAGCTCCCTGGTCAGCCTCAGTAAGAAGCTGAGATCCCTTATAAGATCCTCCAAAGCTAGCCACAAAAACAAAATTGCCATTGATTTTAGGGGCATCTGCCAAGCATTCTATAGCTATGTTAAGAATCTCAATGGCAGCATCCAGATCTGCTCTGAGTTGCACCACAACAGCAAGAAAATTACAGAACCAACTGATATTGCCAAGATCCTGGCAGATGGGTTCAGTGCTAACTTTACCCTCCTCTCACCCCCTAAAGGACCTATATCTATACAGGAAGAATGCAGAGTCCCTGTAATCACATCTATGTAGGTAAAAGCTGCACTCTCTAAAACCAAAAACACAGCATCCACGGGACCAGACAATATCCCAGGCTGTGTTTTACATGAACTTCAGAACGAACTGGATCCCCACCTAACTACCATGTTCAATAGTCTCACATCAGGCCTTGTGCCCACTGAATGGTGCACAGCAACAGCTATCCCACTCCACAAAGGGGGAGCCACCCCTGATCCTGGGAACTCTTGCTCTATTTGCCTGATGAGCTTGGTCTGCAAGGCCATGGAACGTGTAATCATGGAACTCATAAACAAAGACAATGGTAACCTCCAAACTCTGGACCCCACCCAGTTTGGGTTTATGAAAGGCATGTCATGCCTTCTGAACGTGATCGACTTCTTTGAGGCAGTCACCAAAGCCGTAGATGAGGATAAGGTGGTTTACACAGCCTATCTTGACCTTGCCAAGGCTTTCAACACCATCCTCCATTCTGGAATTATAGCTAAACTCACTAACCTAGGTATAAATCCTTACATCACAAGATGGGTTGCCAACTGGCTCAGTGACAGAATCCACACTATAAAAGTTGCCATCTCCAAATCTGACTTCAAACCAGTGACAAGTGGAGTGCCACAGGGTTCAGTCCTGGGACCTCTCCTGTTTGGTATCTAGTTCTCTGAAGTACAGGCTAACACAGAAGGCCTCTGGCTAATGAAGTTCGCAGATGACTGCAAACTAGGAGCCATAGTTGAGTCTCCAAATGTTGTGGACATCCTACAGAAGGGCCTCACTGAGACAGATGCCTGGTGTCAGAGGCATGGTCTCAAGCTCAATGCCAAAAAGTGCATTATCATCCCCTTTGCTAAAAACTCTGTACCCGTGAACTACCACATAAACGGCAGTCTACTTAATGCCGAATGTGTGATAAGAGACCTTGGGACCCAGGTGGACAGTAGTCTCTGGTTTTGATAATCACATCACCACAGTAGACAATAAATCCTTCTATGTGGCACACCTCATCACAAAAGGGTTCTCATCTAGGAAAAAAGAGGTCATTATTCCCCTCAACTCGGCACTCATTAGACCCATTATAGAGTGCAACGCCCCTTTTAGAATGTACCTCACAAGACATCTGCAGCAGCCTGAAAGGCCACAAAAGTACCTCACAAAGAGGATTGTTGGCCTCAAACAGATGCCCTACACTGACCGTCTCAAAAAACTCCAGCTTTACTCTGTAGCATATCGTCTACTCCGAGGAGATCTCTGCCTAACATATAAAGCTATGTTAAACCCAGAGCTGATGGACATGCTACACCTTAAGAAAGCCCAATCCCTCTCAGCTACATGCTCTAAGGACCTAAACCTTGTCACCACAATAAACAGGACATGCTGTAGGGATAAATTCCTGCCCCAGAGACTTCCTATACTCTGGAACAAGCTACTCAGCCAAGCTCCTCGTGGTCCTGCAGAGTGGTGCTAGCAGTAGAGAGGCTAAAAGAGTGACTGCTAACCTGATAAAAGTGTTTTTTTTCCTGCTACTACCTGGGCGACTGTCCGATCTAGCTAAACTGCAAGTATGTCTGCTTCTTGAACTGTTTTAAACTGTTTAAAGTTGTTTTTGCACCTGCACTTTTAAAGTTTGCCCTGTTTCTTGCATTTACCTGTTGAGGCTACACACTCAAGTGCACTAGCCTGTGTTACATATTTATTGCACTTTCCTGCTGTTTGTTGCAAAAAAGAAAAAAATTATCCTTGTTTCCCATCTTTCCTGACCTAGAGTAGTCCAAATACAGGCTTTGCTGTATTCTGGACTTTTGGAAAGTTCCTGTGTTGCCCATTTTCTTTCTTGGATAAAGGGAGGCTTCTTTGTTCACCAGTGGCAGTGGGGAGCTTGGAGCAGCCTATCTATCCCTGGAGGAGTATTCCCAGCACAAGAATCTGGTAGTCTATTGGCCGTTTTGGGCCAATTTCTAGCTCTTTCAAGTCCCCCTGTATACAACCCACTTTGGGGTGATTTTTGCACTTGTTACTACTCAGCCAAGCTCCTTGTGGTCCTGCAGAGTGGTGCTAGCAGCAGCGAGGCTAAAAGAGTGACTGATAACCTGATAAAAGTGTTTGTTTTCCTGCTACTACCTAGGCGACTGTCCAATCTAGCTAAACTGCAAGTATGTCTGCTTCTTGAACTGTTTTAAACTGTTTAAAGTTGTTTTTGCACCTGCACTTTTAAAGTTTGTCCTGTTTGTTGCATTTACCTGTTGAGGCTACACACTCAAGTGCGCTAGCCTGTGTTACTTATTTATTGCATTTTTCTGCTGTTTGTTGCAAAAAATAAAAATTTTTTTTTCCTTGTTTCGCGTCTTTCCTGACCTAGAGTAGACCAAATACAGGCTTTGCCGTATTCTGGACTTTTGGAAAGTTCCTGTGTTGCCCATTTCCTTTCTTGGATAAAGGGAGGGTTCTTTGTTCACCAGTGGCAGTGGGAAGCTTGAAGCAGCCTATCTATCCTTGGAGTAGTGTTGCCAGCACAAGAATCTGGTAGTCTGTTGGCCATTTTGGGCCAATTTCTAGCTGTTTCAAGTCCCACTGTATAAAACCCACTTTAGCGTGGCTTTGCGCGATTTTGCGCTTAATTGGGTTTAAACCATTCTCAGCTCCACAAAGTCTGCTCTTCACTTTTTCCCTTAGAACTGATCTAGTTCTCATAATAAACACCCTATTCCCACTCTAAAGCCTGGCACTTGCTCACTAAAGCAATTATATAAGTCAGCACTAGAAAATTAAAAGCACTACACCCTCACAAACTCCCCTTGAGTCCTTTGCTCCCCATTGTCCCTTTTTTCAATTATAAAGGAATTCCCAATACTATTCTAGCATGTCCAAAGGTCAGTTGTCAATCTCCTCTCCGGTCCAGCTGGTGAATCTGGGAATCTTGAGGCAATGTTACAACTGCCTCATGTACACAGACAACCCTCTCCTCCTCCCAACAAATTCCAACACATGTGAGAGATGCAACCATACAGTCAAACTGGAGGCTAAGCTCTCTCAACTCAGTACTGGCGTAACCAGTCAGGAGGAGAAGGAAACCACACTCACTACAATTCCAGTCTCACATAGACCTACCACGACAGCAAACCAAACATATAAACACACAAAAACATACTTGGAGGCTCTAAATAAAAATCTGCCTAAGCAGCAGAGACCTCCAAAGCAGACACCCAAGCAATCGCTACCCCAAAACAAAACACATGCAACACATAGCTCACAAAGCCAGTGTGCTGAACAGTCACAACCCTTAAGGCTAAACAACACACCTGATACACTTTTAATAGGTGACTCTATCGTCAGGCACACTGACGTCCCGCTCACCAGGCTGAATAAGGAGAAGGTCACGGTGAGCTGCCTGTCGGGCGCAAGGATCCGCCACATAACACAAGCACTCAGGTCACTCCAAGGCAAGTACAAATATGACTCAGTGTGAGTCAGTGTGAATGACCTGAGATGTACCTCCATGGATTACATGAAAAGAGACATAGAGGAGCTCTCTGAGCATGTATCCCAGGCCGGTATGACCCTGACCTTGAGTAGCATCTTACCCTCACCAAGAATGATGCCACAATATGAAGACAAGCTGATCAATTTCAACAATTGGTTTAAGTATTGGTGTCATTCAAAGGGGATCCAATGCCTGTCTGCCTGGGATGACATGCTCGACAAGCCACGATGCTTCTCTAGGGAAGGCTTGCACCTGTCACCCCTGGGCTTTCAGATATTGGCAAAGGCTCTTGCCACCCCCATAGTGCCTTTTTTAGGCAAGGCTCAAAAGACAAACCGACCTACATAGGTATCACAAGGGATAAGAAACTAAGAGTAATGCTACTCAATGCCAGAAGTCTAAACCTCAAGATGCATGCACTCAAAACTCTCCTTAGCATGGAGAACATCGATATCTGTGCAGTAACAGAAACCTGGTTCAAGGCTCCCGAGAGCACCCCAGCACTACCAGGTTATACCTCATACCATGTTTTTCGGCCCCAGAACTTGGACCGAACCACAAAAGGAGGGGGAGTATCAATATTCGTCAAAGATACCCACACCTCCAGGTTGGTGGCACAGCACGAAGCATCAGAGACTATCCATGTGCAACTAACAGTGGGTAAACTGCCTTCCAGTTTATAGCCTGCTACAGACCACCCTCCCAAACCCAGGAACCCCACTCAGCCTTCCTGAGAACACTGGAAAATATGAAGGTCTCTCCAAACACCATTATATTGGGCAACTTCAACTACCCTAACATAGACTGGGAGCATTACTCTAGCTCCAACACCCTAGCCTGAAGGTTCCTAGAATTTATAAACTCAAAAGCTATGGAACAACTTGCTGCCACTCCCACAAGAGGGGAAAACATACTGGACCTGATCATCACCAACATGGGGACTCTATGCTCCAGACCAGAAGTGTATCCCTCACTGGTAATATCAGACCATACACTAATCTCACTAGATATTCACATCCCGACCCCAGCCCCTGCCAAGAAAACCACAGTGAAAAACTTCGCTAAAGCAAATTTCACACTCCTCAAAACTGAGGTGGAATCCTTCAAAGCCCCGGGCCTGTGGAAAATACGGCCCAGACCGCAGAATCCTTTATAAATGCATTCTATGAACACCTCCAGGAATGCATGGACCATGCAATCCCAAATAAAACAAAGACCCAATCCTCCAAAGTTAGGCGTCATGTCTGGTGGACTCCAGCCATAAACAAACTATACAATAGAAGGAGGAAGCTACTACATGACAGAGCAAAATCCCAAAAAGGGAAGGCATCTCTGATCAGTATTAGCAAAAAACTACGGGCACTGATAAAATCGTCTAAGGCCAGCTTTGAGAGAAAAATTCCACAGGACACTAAGGATAATCACAAGGCTTTCTTTAGTTATGTTAGGAACCTGGGTGGGAATTCCCAGATATGCTCAGAATTAGTCCAAAATGACAAAAAATACACCGAACCCACAGACATTGCCAACATCCTAGCTGACAGGTTCAGCTCAAACTTCTCCCCCCCTTCCTCACCAAAAGGGCAAATATCTATCCCAGCAGAGTACTGCCCCCCTGACATCTCAGATGCTCAGGTAAGAGCCGCCCTCTCCAAAGCAAAAAACACAGCATCAATGGGACCAGACGGTGTCCTGGGCTGCGTCCTACATGAACTCCAAGAAGAACTAAACCCAGACATAAAACTACTGTTCAATCTCAGCCTTACTGCAGGATATCTACCCAAAGAGTGGTGTACAGCAACAGTGGTCCCTCTCCACAAAGGTGGTGCCTCAACGGATCCTGGAAACTATCACCCCATAAGCCTGACTAGCTTGGTCTGCAAAGCTATGGAAAGGATCATCAGGGACCTCATAAATAAAGATATTGGGGACCTACAGATACTGGATCCTACCCAGTTCGGCTTTGTTAAGGGCAGATCCTGCCTCTTAAACCTGGTTGATTTCTTTGAAACAGTCACCAAGGCCATTGACGAGGGGAAGGTGGTCCACACAGCCTACCTGGACCTTGCAAAAGCCTTCGATACAATACCCCACTCGGGCATTATAGATAAGCTCACCAGCTTAAATATAAACCCCTATGTCACTAGATGGGTTGCAAACTGGCTCAAGGACAGAACCCACATCGTTAAAATTGCTGCAGCCATGTCAGACTCCAAACCAGTTACAAGTGGCATCCCACAAGGCTCAGTCCTGGGACCTCTCTTGTTCGGTATATATTTCTCGGAGGTACAGGCTAACACGGAAGGACTGTGGCTGATCAAGTTCGCAGATGACTGCAAACTGGGCGTCATAATCGACTCTCCAGCTGACACAAGCATCCTCCAAAAGGGCCTCATAGAAACAGACAACTGGTGCCAGAGCCATGGCCTCAAGCTAAATGCCAAAAAGTGTATAGTCATCCCCTTTGGCAAAAACAAATTGCCCACAAATTACCACATAGGTGGTAATCCATTAAGTACGGAAGAAGTAATTAGGGACCTGGGGACCCAAGTTGATAGCAATCTCTCATTTGACAACCACGTGCCCAAAGTGGTTAGAAAAACATTTTATATAGCCCACCTAATTATGAAGGGATTCACATCTAGATCAGAGGCGGTCATTGTGCCTCTTTACTCATCCCTCATCAGGCCCATAATTGAGTACAATGCCCCTTTTGGGATGTACCTTACCAGACACCTGCAGCAACTGGAAAGACCCCTAAAGTACCTCACCAAGAGGATCAAAGGGCTCAAATAGATGCCATATGCTGCCCGGTTAAAGAAACTTCAGCTCTACTCAGTGGCATATCGCCTACTCAGAGGCGATCTGTGCCTGATGTATAAAGCCATGTCCAACCCCGGAATTAATGGACATGCTGCACCTCAGAAAATACAAATCCCATCGAGCTATGCACTCGGGAGACTTGAACCTCAGCACTGAAATAAATAGGACATGCTGGAGGGACAGATTCATAACCCAGAGGCTCCCTTCACTCTGGAATAAAATCCCAGTCCAGGTTAGGCAGAGTCCCTTATTTACTCTCTTCAAGAGGAATCTTGATGAGTGGATGGGAGATAGTAGGTTTACCCTGGGTATCACTTCTGTGTCACTGTTAGACAGAGGCACAGTATACTAACCTCAAAAAAGGGCATAGCAAAATTCATTTGAAATGGGTGGCAAAAGACAAACACACTCTGGCTAGGCTTATAAATGCCCTAGGGCAGATAGCCTAGTATGAGCCTATGAACCTATGAACCTATGAATCTATGTCAAGCAAAGTTCCTCATTAGCACTCTTCAAGAAAAATCTTGATGAGTGGATGGGAAATAGGAAATACACCCTGGGGATCACTTCTGTGGCTCTGCTGAACAGGGGCACAGGAAATAAACTTTCTTTGGTGGCGTAAGCCAGGGAACCTTGTTGGCAAGGTTTACTTAGGCTCTTGGGCTGATAGCCGGGTTCCTATTATGAGAGCGAAGATTCCTTTAGGTGAATATGAAGACATCGACTCATATTGCGCAAAGTACGTAAACCGCAAAAGTTCAAAACTGCGAAGTTCGAAATGTCAGTTTGTTTTGGTTGGCCCGTCTGCGGTATAGCTCCATAAGGTAAGTGTGCGATAGATAGGAATTTAGTGTTAGGATTTGGGTTAAGGTAAGTGCATAGATAGGTAATGTATGTAAGAGTTAGTGTAGTGTAGTGTTAGAAGTAGGTTTTTTTTAAATGTATGTATGTGTTTTATTTATTTTGTTTGGGTGTATGTGTGTAGGGGAAGTGTGCGGTAGTTACAGACCTTAGGGTTAGGGAGGGGTTAAGGATAGTGCATAGTTAGTTGTGTATGTGGGGTTTAGTATAGTGTGGGAGGTAGGGTTTTTTTAAATGTATGTATGTGTTTTATTTATTTTGTTTGGGTATATGTGTGTAGGGGAAGTGTAGTTACGGACCTTAGGGTTAGGGAGGGGTTAAGGATAATGCATAGTTAGGTAGGTAGTATGTAGTGGGTGGTGGAGTTGGCCAAATATTACAGGTCAATATTTGTTTTTCGCGATTTAGTGCATTCAGGATTTTCCCGGTTCGCGGTAAAGGGGTCGAAGTTTAAGTATTCGCGCTTAGGGATTTTCGCTTTTGTAATATAGACCCTCTGACTTGCACCTACCTATGAACATACGAACCTATGAACATAAATTACAGAAGCATTTTATAGAACTGCTGGATGTTTGTTTATATCATTTCATGGGGTTTGGTAATTTGGGATTTGTTAGAGTGTTTCAGACATATCTTGGGGGAATATTTCTTGCATTTATTTTTTGGCATGCTGAGTGTCTTTATTTAAATTAATTCATTTATGTTACTTGTAAGTAACATATATTACACTTTGGAGAATAGTTTAGGGGATATGAGTGACATTGCTAGCCTTCAGAGATATTTCTGGTATACACAAAAGATGATACCAGTAGAATAAAGGTTGTGGAAAGGTACGATAAAAATGATACTTGCCCATTCAAACCTGGGTGTCTGTCTGCTTTTAAAGTTACAATCCATTTTAATTCATTGCATTCTATTTTGTTGCCAATATCACCACCTCTCTGGCCTATTCTAATCACCTCAAGAACAGCAAATGTAAAAGTATGATCCGGGCCATATTCAAAGACATGTTTTGTCAGAGCATTAGTTAGTTTATTATTCCTCATGTCACCAACATGTTCCAGTACCAACTTATCTTTCCGTTAGGTCTGAGTTGTCTTACTGAAATAATAATATTCATAGGACACACAGCATGCATAATAAATGACATTCTTAGTTTTACAATCTGCATAAAACCCTAACTCAACTTTAAAATCTACAGCAGAAACAACAATATGCATACACATAGTACTCAGACTGTTATCTGTAAGCTGAGCAGGTCAGACAAGGAAACGTCCCTAATATGTCAAGTGAAAGAACAGATTGTCACTAGTAATCCCTGTAGCATAGCTGCCACTTAAGGGAAAGATTATTATTTAAAGAAAATTTCAGGGTGGAACTCAGCATATTGCAAACATCTTTATCTGCCATAAACACTGACCAGTATTTCCTTACAGTATCACAGACACCTCCAATATTGCTAGAGAATGTAAAAACCAGCTGAAAATTGAATTAATTAATTGAACCTGAAACAGGTGTGGTAGGATAATCAGCAAAGAAAGGGCAGGCTCTAGTGCTCCTTAAAGAATAAACAAGTGCAGTAGTATTACAGATATCTGCTTCAGAGTAACATCTGTTGATAAACTCACTGGATATCACATCCAGTTCTCTATCTGCTGTCTCATCATTATCATGCAGCCACATTGTGCTAAGAAATCCTTTGGGTACATTTTTGGACACATGACGAGGATGTATATTAGATTTATGGAAAATATTATTGCACTTACAATGTTTTTTAAACATCCTGATATTAATATTTCCTAACTCATTCATCTCAACAGAAACATTTAAGAAATCAGCAGCAGTGTGGGAGACATAATAACTTGTTGTGTCTTTCGGCGTTTCCCAGTTAGGGGTCGCAGCAGTGGAACTCTGGTCCGCTAATGATTGGCAGTAGATTTTTACGTGCTGAGTTGCCAACTCTGACGTACAACCTTCAATGAAGGTACGCTCATTCATGCATATCTCCACACAGAAGACGCTTTAGCTGAGAATCGAACAGGACAATGTCTTACTGTGAGGTGACAACGCTACGGCAGCATCACCTAAGAAATGTGGTGATACCATGCAAATATTCAGCAAATTCATGTAACTTATTTTCAGTGCCTCTCCACACCATAAAATGATCAACAAATTGTCTATAATAACATATACAGTCACCACAGAGGTTATTATTGTGTACATTCTGAATTTCCCTTTGTGCCAAAATGATATTAGCATATGAATTGGCACAAACTCTCCCCATTACAACTCTGACCTTCTGTAAGAAATCCTCATCATGGAAGACAAAAACATTGTTCTCAAGGATCAGTTCAAGAAGTATACAAACCAAAAAACCTTATTGTGAGACAGTGATCCAAATGTAAAGAAAAAAAGATCTGATATATTAAATACCAACACTATTAGAATAACAAGAACTAGACCATGCCTATCTGCTAGGTACCAAGATAATAGATACAAAGCAAACAAATCACATATAAAAGACTTAGTATCTTTTAAAACACTTGATAAGGCATCTAAAACAGGGTGTACAGTCTTCTCAACGTATATAGAAAGAGCTTCAGTTGCCCAACCTCTACTTGATTAAATAGGACACATAGGAGGATCCTTACTGTCCTTATGCACCTTTGGCCACCCATACAGAATGGGAATTAGGGGATGTTCAACAGAAAAATAATTATACAGTTCTTAATTAATCATACCAGTCATCAAAAAATCATATAACTAAAATTCAATCTTCTTAATAAGGCCATGCACCTGAAATGTATGTAAGGGCATATATGTTACAGTGTCAGATAACATTTTACGCATCTTGGATAGATAATGCTCACTCTCCATTATTACAATCCCACCCCCTTTATTTGCAGGTCTGATCTCAATGGACGTAGCTTCATATAATTCTTTGTGGGCTGCTTGCTCATCAGCATTCAGATTATAGAAGCAGGTATTTTGTTGATCCTGCATTGATTGCCTCAGATCATGTTCAGATAAGGTAATAAAGTTTCAATAGATGGATGTATCTCAGGGGTAAAAGTACTTGGTTTCTTGAAGGCATCCCTTATGGTAGCATCAGAGTGTACTAACATCAACCACCAAGAAACACAAAAAATAGCTTCAGCACAGGAACCACAGACACCATAGGATGCATTCACCTTTCAGTTTATTCTGGTACTTCAGCCTTTCGCCTTCTGGGAATAATTCATTCAGTTTCCTCTAATACAATTTATACATTAAGTGCTTCCTAATTAACCAATTATATACAATCAATTAGATATTTTTAAACAGTTCCATCTAAGACTACTATAAACTTTATTCAAACACATTTTCTAAAAAAACTGTTTTGAATCATTCTACACATTTTTCTTAAAATGATTTTATAAAGTTAAATTAATGTGGCATTTTTGGATGTGGAATTTTATGTGGGTAGTAATTGTAGAGTTCAACATAAACCTTACAGAAAACCCACTTCTGTTAACAACTTTCTTCATGCTGATAGTACACATCCCCCTCATTTAATAAAATCTTTACCTTATGGGGAATTTAGAAGGATTTACCAGAATACATCAGGTAGTATGTTAAGGGATGTTTATTTGGATGAAGTTCATGATAGATTGGTTGTACATGGGTACTCAAAACATGCATTATTGTCAGCTAGAAATAAGGTTTTGGGACAAAATAGGAGCTTAGGAAGAAAATCTGGTTTGAAACATATTAAAAGAGGAGGTTCTGAAGACGGGAGAGACAAATTATTTTTTGTGACCAAATTTTCTCATTTAAATGATATTTTGGAAAAAAATAGATTTGGTATGTGGTATGTGATGATGTGTTAATTGGACATTTATTTCCCAAACATATTACTTTTTCATATGGTAGATATAGTAATTTGAAAGAACTGTTGAGTGAGGATGGTACTAGAAGTGGATCAAGTGACAGAGTGGGTACACAGGCTTGTGGAAATTGTTCAGTATGTAGTAGGGTCAGGAATTTAGATGGCAATAAAATTAATGGTCGAAATTACAGAGCCACAGAATCCTTTAACTGTAATTCTTTTGGAGTAGTATTTATTATTGGGTTTAGTTGTAAAAAAACAAGCTGGTATATTGGACAAACAAAAATAAAGATTAAAACACATATAATGGAAAATGTTGGGTATATAAGAAGACAAAATATAGATAGCCCAGTAGCCAGTCATTTTATTTCTGCACATGGGAAAGTGGCAAGTAGTTTATTCTTTAGTGTTTTGACACGGCCAACTTTGAATAATAGAGGTAGTTTTAAAAGGGAACTTAATAGCTTAGAATGTAGGATGACTATAAATTATAGAACACTATTTCCTAGGGGAATGAATTTGGATAGTAATTTAACTTTATAAAGTCTTTTTATGAAAAAATTGTAGAATGATTCAAAAAAAGTATTTTAGAAAATGTGTTTGAATAAGGTTTATAGTAGTCTTAGGTGGAACTGTTTAAAAATATCTAATTGATTGTATGTATTGGTTAATTAGGAAACACTTGATATATAAATTGGATTTCATGCAACTGAATGAATTATTCCCAGAAGGCAAAAGGCCAAGGTACCAGAATAAACTGAATGGTGAATACATCCTATGGTGTTTGTGGTTTCTGTGCTGAAGCTATTTTTTGTGTTTCTTTGTGGTTTGGTGATTGCAGAGTGCATATGATGTGGAAATATCAACTTCAAACTAAGATTAAGTGAAAATATTTTAAGGTCAATAATAACATCAGTTAGAGCAGACTTTTTGGCAGGTATAAATGAAAGACCTTTGTTCAATAAACTAATCTGCTCAGAAGTTAAGCTGTATGAAGAAATATTGAAAATTAGGTTGCCACGTTCTTGCTCCATGTTGTCATATTACCTCTGGTTACTGACCATACACGCCCCCTCCTGGATGTGCTCCTCAAATGTCCATTCCAAAAAAACAGCAACTGAAAAAGTGGGAGTTGTAACAACAGAGCTAGAAGCAACAGGTAAAGTGGAGGAGGATGAGGTTTGTGTGGTAACATAGGTCGATACATCCGAGTTGTCTGCTTGAGTTAGGCTTTTATGCAGATTGTAAGACTAAGAATGTCACTTATTTATTATGCATACTGTGTGAGCTCTGAATGTTACTATGTCAGTAAGTTTGCAGTTATTGAGGTGATTAGAATAAGCCAGGGAGGTGGTAATATTAGCAACAAAACAGAATGTAATGAATTAAAATGGATTGTAACTTTAAAAGCAGACAGGCACCCTGGTTTGAATGGGAGTGTATCGCTTAAACCAATCCTCAAGAATAGAGGTTTGGTTCATTGAACTGATTGGTTTGTTTCTTTTATCTATGGTTTGTTTTTATGAATGATTATGTCACATGATAACATGTTTGCCCTGATAGGTTGTTTGAATGGTTTTATATTAGGAATGTTTTAAACATATTTTATGTCTGATGAAACAGTGATATGCTGTGAAAAAGCTCACCTGATTTTGTATTTAGTTTTTGATATTATTAAATCATTTTTATACTTGAGCTTGAGCCATGGTGGTCATTTGTGGTTATTGCTGTGAATTTTTATTGTACCTTTCTATGATCTTTACTCTATTGGTATCATATTTTGTTAATACTTTGTTTTTACATGTGTTTCCCGTAGTGGGACATGGTTGAAGGTATTGATTTGGATTAGGCCTATAACCCAGGAGAAGGTTCAAATGTTCCTGTGGATCATTTCCTACATATATTAACATTGGATTCCAACTCACTGTTCCAACTACCTGCTTGTCTACCTTCTGTTGGTATGGATTTGGACACAACCTCACATAAGACTTTTTAAATGTATTGAAGAACTTGCGAGCAAGCTTTACAAGTATAAATGTCTTCAATGGCAGCAATTGCATTTTGAGGCTGCACTGTTTCATAAGGTTTTTCTTCATGGTTTTAGAGTTGTAAAGATGCCAACTTATGGAGATTGTTACCCTGAACCCCTGAAACAATGGCAGTCTTCGAACCTTCAGCTCAGTTTTAATTACATGTGTTTACTTATTGATTTCTTTAAAACTGATGAAGCTCAACTTTTATGTGAGGTGGAGAATCTTCAAACTGATATTGTTTCTAAGTTTCCTTCTGAAATGTGCAAGGCCAGCATAGATGAATTATATGATAATCTTTCCACCTAAGAAGCTAGGTTACATATGATTAAGCATAAGAAACTAGAGACAGACACATTACTGATTTTAACAGAGGGGCTGTATTTTCCTGGCTGAGAGAGGTTAGGAGCAGTGCAGCTTTAGATCCCTCTTGCTCTGATGTCTATGAACCAACCGCTATACAATGTTCTTCATCTACTTGTACCAGACAGGGTCCAGTAATTTCAGTGGCAACTCGGCTGTATCGACCTGTGTTGCTACTCAAAGCTCATCCTCCTCCACCTTACCTGCTGCTCCTAGCTCTGTTGCTACAAGTCCAACTTTTTAAATTGCTGGGCCTTTCCAATTGAGAAGAGTTTTTCAAAAGGACATTTGAGGAGCAGATTCAGGAGGGGTCATGTGCAGTCAGTAACCAGAGGCAATATGACAACACAAAGCAAGAACATGGTAACTTAATTTTCAATATTTCTTCATATAGTTTAAAGTCTGAGCAGATTAGTTTATGGAACAAAGGTCTTTCATTTACACCTGCCAAAATGTCTGCTCTAACTGATGTTATTATTGACCTTAAAATGCCTGCTTATAATCTTAGTGTGATGATTGGGGAGAGATGGATGAAGGCTGCCAGCCTAGACAAATAGAATTTGATATATAATTCTGGCATTTGTAAATAAATGTAAAATACAGGCATTTTTTCTTGAGTGTAAAAGAATACTGTGAAATGTGGAACTGCAAAATTTTGTGACAACATTGCACTCTACTGGCCAAGTGAAGCATGTTGTGACCTTTTCATGTTAGAATTCAGCTCCAGTGAGTCTGGATGAAGGTTTCATGCCCATTGTTTTAAGGCTAAAGTCTATGACCAGAATTTAGATGTGGAATGTGCTTTATTGCTCTGGTTTCTGTTAGAGTATACATGTGAAATGACATATTGTTGTAAGTTTCTCAGCAGGTGTTAGATTGCTAAATAATGCAGTTTGTGGCCTGAAAACTCCAGACTAAGTGTCAAAAATGATGTAATTTGGGAGGGCCTTAGAGACATGTTTGTTAGTAATATTTAAATAATATTTCTCACAAGAGATGGAGAGAATTTTGATTTTGGATATCTAACTCAGCACTCTGCCTAAGCTCACATGTAAGTTTCTAGCACTGTGATTTCGTGCAGGAATAGTTAAAGCTAGTAAAGATTAATTAGGTATTTTTCTTTGAAATCAGACCTGTCCTGCTGTATTATTTTAAGTTTCTGTGTGATCCCTGAACTCTTAGATATCTATGTGGTGTAGTAGTTTTGTCTTGTGTTTTAATTATTTATTATTAAATATTTTTAAAACCTTCTACCTGTGGCTGGTTTATGTAGAGATAAATTATGCATTAGAGTACATTATATATTTTATAGTTTATTGTAATAAGCCCTTCCAATAAGCATTGAGACTGATTAGTCATACTACCATTGGATTATGATATTGCAAGTAATAATTGGACATCCTTTTCAGGGCCTTTTAGTAGCTGATAATTAACTGGGTGATGGCAGGAATTACTGCCATATGGTCTGGGTAATAGGGGCACAGCTGGAGAACCTGTGCCAGCCTTTTCCCAGGCAAGTCTGTGTGGTTGTATAACCTCTTTTCAAAGTGTTTGTGTGTGTGTATGTATCAGCTACCTGGGCAGAGATATGAAGCACTGGTTGGACAGAGAGGGTACTGGAGGTTTTAACTTGCCCAGATAGGCTGTGACCTGGACCCTATAGCTGTGCCAGTGGGAAGTCTTATTGGGGACCTGGTGAGCAAAGGAGCAACCAGCCCCAGACTGGCTGTGATCTCTGTGTGCACTTATGGGAAATTGTACTTTACTGTGTGTATTAGTTATCGTTTCCTCTCTTCTAGGAGATGACCTCCCTGGTGTTAGTGGTGAGGATTGAGGCTCCTTGATTACTGGGACAGGGAACATTCATCACAAGTGTTTGGCAGTGGTGGGATCTACTTCACATACTATTGGCTTGTAGTGGTGTGTGTAGAGCAATTTCCTGTAGCTTATGTACAGTGATCTCTAAAAATGTTTTGTACTCTAAAACAGCCACGCAGTGTATACTCAGAGTTCAGATCACAATTGTTTTATTTCTTTTGTTAGCTTAGTGTTAGTCAGGGTTAGCAGGTAGCATGTCAGCAGAAGAGTATGGAAAGCTGACAAGGTGCCAGCTGGCGAAGATGTGCCAGGCTAGTGGACTGGTGCATGGAAACCTGACTAGGGCAGACCTGATTGCAGCCTTGGTTACAGCTGCATCAGAAAACATCAGCCTGGAAGACAATCAGACTGACAGTGGAGATACAGTATCCTCAGAGAATGGACAGTTTAACCTTTCTGCAGTGGACTTAAAAATCCAGCTGGAGCTAAAGAGACTTGAGTTGGAGGCCAGGCATATGGAACTAGAGACAGCTGAGAGAATGAGGAGCCTAGAAGCAGAAGAACAGGAATGGTAGAGAAAGCATGAGAGGGAAATGCTGACTCTTCACCAGAATCATGGAGGTAATGGGGGAGGGAGTAAATGGACCCCAGAAACACAAAAGGTCAGTAAATTTCTTCCACAGTTTAAAGAGAGGGATAATTTTGATAGCTTCATTCATATGTTTGAGCGGGTATATAAACAGTATGAAGTTGACCAAAGGCTCTAGGTATGTTTCCTGACACCCTTACTCCATTGTAAAGCTGTAACTTCTTTAGCAAAAATGTATGACACTGACTGTTTTGATTATACTGCTGTAAAAAGACATTTATTAGAATGTTTTGAGCTAACACCGGAAATGTATAGGAAAAAGTTTTGTGAGCATAGACATAAGGCAGATGAAAATGTTTGTGAATATGTTGCTGAACTGAGCACTTATTTTCATAGCTGGGTGAGTGGATGTCAGGTCACCATGTTTGAAGGGCTGGCAGACCTTTTCATAAGGGAACAAGCCCTTAGCACTTTGTCTGAGGACATGAGGATCTGGTTAGCTGATAAACAGTGTGCTACTTCAGAGGAGTTGTGGAAGAAGGCAGACCTATACCTAGCAAGCAGGGCAGCCCTGCACAGGAAAGGGACCCCCAGTACTGCTCATGGGTCTAAAGGAACCCATGGTGGGCAGCAAAGACTGCCCCAACAGAATCCGCCAGTAGCAGGGGAAGCCACTAGTCAAGGTACACATCCAGGACCTAGGGTGAAATGTTTTGAATGCAACCAGTGGGGCCATGTGGCATACAGGTGTTCACAGAGGCATGGTGGGGAACCAAAGGTGAGGAAGCCAGAAAGTGGTAAAGACAAAATACCAATAGTAGGTTGTCTTGAGACAACAGGTGTATGGAACTGCCATCCTGCAGATGTCCTGAGAGGGAAGGATTTGGATGAGGCAGTACCATGTACTTATGCAGTTAAAAGCAGTCAGGCTAGGAGACAAGCATGTGAGTCTGGTAGCCTGGGGGAGACCCAGATAGGCTGCATACTTGCATCCAGGACTGCTGAGGTGGTTACTTCAGGGAGTGATCTATGCTGTAGCAGTGAGACTGAATGTGAGCCACAGCTGCTTGTGGGTACTGATGTTCCCTTGGACAGGGTAACTGCAAAGGTCGAGGTGAGTAGTAGTACCCAGGCTGACAGTGAGACACCACTGTCAGAGGATGCCAGAATTCCTGTGGATGGGGAGCTGGGAAGGGTTACAAGGAGAGACTTGAGACAGGCTCAGCTCTCAGACCCTACATTGCAAGGCCTGAGGCAGGTAGCTAGGGAGGCACCTGAATCTCAAGGGAAGGGGGAGTCTGTATACTGGAACAAAGGGTTACTGTACAGAGAGTGGACCCCTGAGGGAGGGCTAGAAGGTGAGAGAGTACAGCAGTTGGTAGTGCCTAGAGCTTACCATCTGGCACTTCTAGCCATAGCCCATGATATTCCCTTTGCAGGTCATATGGGCATAAAATGTACAAAGAGGTTTATTATGCAAAACTTCTATTGGCTTGGAATTTCCAGAGATGTAACAGGGTACTGCAGGACCTGTGAGCAGTGACAAAAGGTAGGCAAAGCAGGAGACAAGGTGAGAGCTCCTTTGATTCCTTTGCCTGTGATTGAGAAGCCATTTCAGAGGGTAGCTATGGATATTGTGGGTCCTCTGACTACCCCAAGTTTCACAGGGAAAATTATATCCTAGTGATTGTAGACTATGCTACACAATACCCTGAGGCAGTGGCTTTGTCCTCCATTGAGGATGAGAAGGTGGCAAATGCTTTGCTAGAGATTTTCAGCAGGGTAGGTTTCCCAAAGGAAATACTGTCTGACAGAGGTGCCAAGTTTATGTCAGACCTGCTGGCTTGTCTGTGGAAGTCCTATGGGGTGAAGCACATGAAGACCACCCCTACCATCCCGAGACTAATGGTCTTGTTGAGAGGTTAAATTCTACCATCAAGTCCATGCTACGGGCATTTGCAGATCAGTTTAAAGGGAGTGGGATAAATATTTGCCCCATCTGTTGTTTGCTTACAGAGACGTTCCCCAGGAATCCACAGCTTTTTCACCCTTTGAGTTGCTGTATGAGCATAGGGTGAGGGGACTTCTAGATTTAATTCAAGATGAGTGAGAAGGTGAGTGTGAGTCTCACAAGGAGTCTGTTGTGGCATATGTCCTGAACCACAGGACAATGCTCAGGGAACTCATTGGCCTGGCCCAGGAGAACCTGGCAGAAGCACAACAACAGGAAAAGGTGTGGTAGGACAAGAATGCTTGAGCTAGAGAGTATGCTGTAGGGCAGCAGGTGATGGTTCTCATTCCTGTCAGACACAACAAGTTGCAGGCAGCTTGGGAGGGACCCTACAAGGTGGTAAGAAAGGTAAGTGATGTTAACTACATAGTGGAAGTGCTAGGCAGATGGCAGGGTCACAAATTGTACCATGTTAACATGATGAAACCTTACCATGATAGGGAGGCCATTGGGCTGATTATTTGCAGTGGATTGCAGGAGGAGTCTGAGAGAGATCTTGTGACTGATCTCCTCAGTTAGGCTCAGGCTGACACCTCAGTGGAATGGGTAGCAATGTCCCAGCAGCTATTTCCTACCCAGGTTCAAGAAATCCAAGCAGTGTTGCCGGAATTTGGGGACGTGTTCACTGGGAAACCAGGGAGCACCCACCTGGTGCAGCACCAGGTGGATACAGAACCCCAAAGCCCTATCAGGCAGGCCCCTTATAGGGTGCCTGAGAGAGTCAAACAAACTCTGAGGGAAGAAGTACAGGAGATGTTGGAACTAGAGGTGATTTAAGAGTCCAACAGTCCCTGGGCCTCACCAGTGGTGTTGGTGCCAAAGAAGGATGGCAGCACCAGGTTCTGTGTAGATTACAGGAAATTAAATAGTCACAAAGAGGCAGATGCTTACCCCATGCCTAAGACAGATGAGGCCCTATAGCAGCTGGGTGGGGCTAAATATCTTACAACCATTGATCTTACCATGGGTTACTGGCAGGTGCCCTTGACTCCCAGTGCTAGAGAGAAGTCAGCCTTTGTGACTCCTTTTGGATTATATGAGTTGACAAAGATGCCATTTGGGATGAAGAATGCCCCAGCGACTTTCCAGAGGCTGGTAGATCATATCTTAGCAGGAGCAGGAGGGTTTGCCCCTGCTTACATGGATGATATTACTATCTACAGCCATTCCTGGCAAGAGGACCTTCAGCTTGTCAGGGAGGTGCTGGGCAGACTACAGAGGGCAGGGTTGACCATTAAGCTGAGCAAATGTCAGGTGGGTAAGGCAGAGGTTTCCTACCTAGGACTTAGAGTGGGGAGTGGTAAGATAAAGCCAGAACCTGCCAAAGTGGAAGCCATTCAGGCATGGCCTGCACCTGTTACCAAAAATCAGGTGAGGGCATTCTTAGGGACAGCAGGGTACTACAGAAAGTTTGTTCCCAATTATAGTACCATAGCTGCTACCCTCACAGACCTGACAAGGAAGAACAGGCTAGATAAGTGAGTGTGGAATCCAGCATGTGAGCAGGCATTTCAGAAGCTTAAGGAACCTTTGGGAGGACCCCCTGTGTTAGCCAATCCAGACTACAGCAAAGACTTTGTTGCGCAGGTGGATGCTTCAAACTATGGGGTGCGGGCTGTATTTAGCCAAATTTCTTCAGAGGGAGAAGAGCACCCAGTGGTTTATCTCAGTTGTAAGCTCCAACCCAAGGAGGAATGCTATGCAGTGATGGAAAAGGAATGTCTAGTGGGCACTACAAAAACTTCAGCCTTATCTGTATGGAAGAAAATGCACTGTGATGACAGATTACTACCCTCTAACATGGTTAAACAGAGCCAGTCAGCAAAATGCGAAGTTGCTAAGATAGAATCTGGGGTTGCAAGCATATGAAATGTCAGTGCAGCACCACGGTGGGAGTAGCAATGCCAATGCAGATGGGCTCTCAAGACAGGGAATGGGGAGCGGTACACCCAGATAGATCTGACACTCTCAAGAGATGTTTCTCAAGGGACACTTAAAAAATGTGCTTGAGTTCCCCAGGGGGGAAGATATGTGCCCATTGTTTTAAAGCTAAAGTTTATGACCAGAATTTAGATGTGGAATTTGCTTTATTGCTCTGGTTTCTGTTATAGTATACATGTGAAATGACTTATATTGTTTTAAGTTTCTGAGCAGGTGTTAGATTGCTAAATAATGCAGTTTGTGGCCTGAGAACTCCAGACTAAGTGTCAAAAATGATGTAATTTGGGAGGGCCTTAGAGACATGTTTGTTAGTAATGTCTAAATACTATTTCTCACAAGAGACGGAGAGCATTTTGATCTTGGATATCTAACTCAGCACTCTGCCTAAGCTCACATGTAAGTTTCTAGCACTGTGAATTCTTGCAGGAATAATTAAACCTAGTAAAGATTAATTAGGTATTTTTCTTTGAAATCAGACTTGTCCTACTGTATTATTTTAAGTTTCTGTGTGATAGTTTTTATGTAAGGTCTTATGCAAGGGTTGCCCCTGTTTTTTATGTCGGAAAATCAGAAAGGGCACTTAATAAATGTATTGATGAACACACCTACAACATTAGAAAAAATAATTTAAATAGTCCACTGTACAGACACCTACATATGGAACCAACCCACCCTGGGTTTCTTTTTGGCATCTTGGAACAAGTTCATGTAGACCCCAGGGGTGCGGATATAGAGAATTGGCTTTGTTTTAGGGAGATTTACTGGCAAATAAAATTAAATGCAACCCAACCTCTAAGATTAAATGATCATATTTCCATTAAACCGTATTTGGTTAGGAGGTCAGAGATGTTTTGATGAATCTTTAATAAGTGGTTTATTTTCCAGTAAATCTTATTGTTTTAGTATTGTGGGACAATTTTAGTCATATATGTTTATTTAAAAAAATATTTTAAAAACATTTTTTTATGTACATTTAAATTTATGTCTATGAAGAGATTTTACTAAGTGTTTATTTTGAACATATTTTATGAACATTTTAAAATGTAAATGTGGATGGTGTATTTACAGCTTTAAATGTTTTGGTGCTCTTTTATACTCAGGTGTAGTTAAATAGGAGGGGTATTATGCGTTTCCTTGTACTTGAAAAAGCCCTGCATTTTACTCAGGGTGAAAGCGCTTGTGATGAATTTGAATTAAAATGACTGTTTTACAACCATTTCCTGTTGTCGCATGGACCGTTGTTATTGGTAATTATTTATTATTAAATATTTTTAAAACCTTCTACCTGTGGCTGGTTTATGTAGAGATAAATTATGCTTTAGAGTACATTATATATTTTATGGAGATTATTGTAATAAGCCCTTCCAATAAGCCTTGAGATTGATTAGTCATACTACCATCGGATTATCATATTGCACAGTAATAATTGGACACCCTTTTAAGGGCCTTTTAGTAGCTGGTAATTAACTGGGTGGTGGCAGGAATTACTACCGTATGGTCTGGCTAATAGGGGCACAACTGGAGAACCTGTGCCAGTCTTTTCACAGGAAAGTCTATGTGGTTGTATAACCTCTTCTCAAAGTATGTGCGTGTGTGTGTGTGTGTGTGTGTGTGTGTGTGTGTGTGTGTGTGTGTGTGTGTGTGTGTGTGTGTGTGTGTGTGTGTGTGTGTGTGTGTATGTATCAGCTACCTGGGCAGAGACATGAAGCACTGGTTAGACAGAGTGGATACTGGAGGTTTTAGCTTGCCCAGTTAAGCTGAGACCTGGACCCTATAGCTGTGCCAGTCTTATTGGGGACCTGGTGAGCAAAGGAGCAACCAGCCCCAGACTGACTGTGATCTCTGTGTGCACTTAAGGGAAATTGTACTTTACCATGTGTATTAGTTATCCTTTTCTCTTCTATGAGACAACCTCCCTGGTGTTAGTGGTGAGGATTGAGGCTCCTTGATTGCTGGGCTAGGGCCCGATTGTCACACTTAGTTTGAAGTAAATATTTCCACGCTCTGATGCTACCATAAATGATGCCTTCAAGAAACCAAGTACTTTTTCCCTTGAGATACATCCAACTATTGAGACCTTTATTACCTTATCTGAATATGACTTGAGGCAATCAATGCAGGATCAACAAAATATCTGCTTGTACAATCTGAATGCTGATAAGGAAGCAGCCCTCAAAGAATTACGGGAAGCGATGTCCATTGAGATCAGACCTGCTGATAGGTGGGGGCAGGATGTAATAATGTACAGTGAGCATTATCTTTCCCAGATGCATGAAATGTTAGCTGATAGTGTAACATAGGTTCATAGGTTCATAGGTGTGCACTAGGCTAATGGCCCTGGAGCCTTTACAAGCCAAGCCCATAGGATTACCCTGACATCATGCTACCCAATCTTAGTTCCCAGTGCCTCTGTCGAGTAGAACCACTGGAGTGATCCTTGGGGTGAATTTTCTATTTCCCATCCACTCATCAAGATTTCTGTTGAAGAGGGCCAGTGAGGTGTTCTGCTTGACATGTATGGGAAGTTTCTGGGTTATGAATATGTCCCTTCAGCATGTTCTGTTGATTGTGGTAATGAGGTTGAGGTCTCTGGAGTGTGTGTTGTGAAGGGATTGGGATTTCTTTAGATGTAGCATTTCTAACAGAGCTGGGTCAGACATGTCTTTGTAAGTCAAGCGGAGATCACCCTTACCTAAATTTCAGGTGGATGGCCTTATTAAGATGATTGAATTGTATTTATATGATATTTTGATGACTGGTGTGATTAATCAAATAACTGTATGATTAATTTTTGTGTTGAACATCCCCTGATTCCCATTCTGTATGGGTGGCCAAAGGTGCATAAGGATTGTAAGTATCCTCCTATGTGTCCTAGTTTATCAAGCAGAGGTTGGGCAACTGAACCTCTTTCTATGTACATTGAGAACATTGTATGCTCTGTTTTCCCTGTTTTAGATACTGTATCAAGTTTTTAAAAGATACTAAGTCTTTTCTACGTGATTCATTTTCTTGGTATAAGAACCTAGCAGATATACATGGTCTACTTCTTGAAATGATGGATTTCACCTCCCTTTTCACCATTATTTCTAATAGTGTTGGTATTGAATATATCAGATCCTTTTTGTCAACAGTTGGAGTACTGTCTCTCAATAAGATTTTTTTTGTTTGTACACTTCTTGAGCTGATCCTTGAGAACAATGTTTTTGTCTTCCATGATGAGGACTTCTTACAGAAGGCTGGAGTCGCAGTGGGGAAAGTTTGTGCCATTTCATATGCTAATATTATCTTGGCACAATTGAAAATTGAGAATGTACACAATAGTCACCCCTATGGTGACTGTATATCTTATTATAGATGAATTGTTGATGATCTTTTTATGGTGTGAAGAGGCAGTGAAGGTGAGTTACGTGAAGTCGTTGAATACTTTTAGTTATCATGTCTCCCACACTGCTGTTGATTTCTTAGATGTTTCTGTTGAGATGAATGAGTTAGGAAATATTAATATCAGGATGTTTAAAAAGCCTTGTAAGTGTAATAATATTTTCCATAAATCTAGTATACATCCTCGTCATGTGTCCAAAAATGTACCGAAAGGATGATTTCTTAGCACAATGTGGCTGCATGATAATGATGAGACAGCAGATAGAGAACTGGATGTGATATCCAGCGAGTTTATCAACAGATGTTACTCTGAAGCAGATATCTGTAATACTACCGCACTTGTTCATTCTTTAAGGAGCACTAGAGCCTGCCCTTTCTTTGCTGATCATCCTACCACACCTGTTTCAGGTTCAATTAATGAATCCAATTTTCAGCTGGTTTTTACATTCTCTAGCAATATTGGAGGTGTCTGTGATACTGTAAGGAAATATTGGCCAGTGCTTATTGCAGATAAAGATGTTTGCAATATGTTGAGTTCCACCTCAAAGTTTTCTTTTAAGAATAGTCTTTCCCTTAAGTGGTAGCTGTGTTACAATGATTACCAGTAGCAATCTGTTCTTTCAGTTGACAGGTTAGGAATGTTTCCTTATTGGACCTACTCAGCTTGCAGATACATTTTGAGTACTATGTGTATTATTGTTTCTGCTGTATATTTTAAAGATGATTTAGGTTTTTATGCAAATTGTAAAACTAAGCATGTAATTTATTATGCATGCTGTGTGATCTGTGAATGTTATCATGTCAGTAAGAGAAATCAGACCCTAAGGTGGTGTTCCAAAGACCAAATTACCACTGTAACAGCCACAAACAAATGCAATCTCAGAGTCATGCTGCTCAACGCTAGAAGTCTAAATCTTGAAAATGCACTCACTCAAAGCACTCATTAAAATGGAGAACATCGACATTTGTGCCATAACAGAGACCTGGTTCAATGTAGCAGAAAGCACCGCTGTACTACCAAGCTAGAACTCATTCCACACCTTTCGGCATCAGAACTTGGACTGAAGCTCCAAAGGTGGTGGTGTTTCCATATTCACAAAGGATGCCCCGCATAACGCATCACAGATACTTCAGATGCAGCTAACATTGGGTAAGACGGTGATTCAGGTCGTAGCCTGCTATAGATCCCCAACCATGTCCCAAGACTCATACTCCACGTTCCAAATTACCCTGGAGAATATTAGGGTCCAACCTAGGACTCTTATACTTGCCAACGTCAGCTACCGCTCCATTAACTGGGAAAGCTACTCAGGTACCAATGCACTTTCCCAACATTTCCTGGAATTCATTAATTCCAATGCTATGGACCAACTCGTTCTTACCCCTACTAGAAGTAGCAACATCCTTGACCTGGTCATGACTGACATGGGCATTCATTGCTCTACACCAGTAATCAACTCTTCCCTGGTTAGATCCAACCACAAAGTAATCACCTTGGAAATCCATACCACCCCCCCTCCTGCAAAGGTGACCACCATGAGAAACTTCTCCAAAGCTAACTTTGGGCTTCTAAAAACAGATGTGGCTAACTTCACAGCACCCATGCAAATGGAGAATAGTTGCATGACCACTGGATCATACACCAATACACTGTACAAACATGTACACAAATGCATGGAACTTGCCATACCCAGTAGAACCAAGATGCTCTCCTCCAAAAAAGGAAGCTAATTTGGTGGTCCCCTGCCATAAACTAACTCTACAACAGAAGGAGGAAACTGATGTGGAATAAGGTGAAGTCCTAAGACTGGAAAAACCCTCTTATCAGACTCAACAAAAAGTTGAGATTCCTCGTCAAATCCTCTAAAGCTAGCTATGACAACAGAATTGCAGCAGATAGTAAAGAAAACCACAAGGCCTTCTATAGTTATGTAAAGAATCTTCACGGCAATACCCAGATTTGCTCTGAGCTACTGCACAATCACACCTGCTATACCAAGCCAACAGATATTGCTAATATACTGGCTGACAAATTCAGTGCCAACGTTTCCCCTCTCCCCCATTAAAAGGACCAATCACAATACCAGAAGATTGCCAGGCACCCAGTATTACTGCTGCACAAGTTAAAACAACACTGTCCAAGGCCAAGAATACAGCTTCTATGGGACCTGACAATATCCCTGGTTGTGTTCTACATGAACTACAGAGTGAACTGGCACCGCACCTGTGTGCCCTGTTCAATCACAGCCTCACCTCAGGCTTTGTCCCTACCAAATGGCGCACTGCCACAGTCATCCCTCTCCACAAAGGAGGAGTGACTACAGACCCTGGGAACTATCACCCCATCAGCCTGACAAATCTGATATGCAAAGCTATGGAACGCATCATCATGAACCTAATAAACAAAAATATAGGGAACCTCCAAACTCTGGATCCCACACAGTTTGGTTTTGTGAAGGTTAGATCATGCCTGCTCAACCTGGTTGACTTCTTTGAGTCAGTCACCAGAGCTGTGGATGAAGTCAAGGAGGTTCATACAGCCTACCTTGATCTGGCCAAGGCCTTTGATACCATTCCCCACTCAGGAATCATAGCAAAACTCACTAAGCTAGGCAACAACCCCTATATCACTAGGTGGGTTCCAAACTGGCTCACAGATATAAGAATCCACAGTGTGAAAGTAGCTGACTCCAAGTCAGACTGCTGACCAGTCACGAGTGGAATCCCACAGGGTTTGGTTCTGGGTCCTCTCCTGTTTGGTATCTACTTCTCTGACATCCACATCAATGTGAAGGGACTCTGGCTGACAAAGTACACTGATAATTGCAAGTTGGGAGCTATTATTAACTCCCCAAGTGATGTTGATATCCTACAGAAAGGCCTCACAGAGACCAATGACTGGTGTCAGAACCATGGCTTTAATTCAGTGCCAAAAAATGTGTTGTCATCCCCTTTGGAAAAAAAAAACAGTTCCCATGAATTACGACATCGATGGTAGTCCACTGAACACAGAAGGTGTTATAAGAGATCTGGGAACACAGGATGACAGCAACCTCTCTTTTGACCACCACATTGCCACTGTGATCAGAAAGTCTTTCTATGTGACACATCTCATTACTAAGGGTTTTGCATCCAGGAAGAAAGAGGTCATTGTCTCTCTCCACTCTTCCCTCATTAGGCCAGTCATTGAGTACAATGCCCCATTTGGCATGTACCTCACTAGACAACTGCAACAACTGTAGAGGCCACAAAAGTACCTCACAAAGAGGATCCTAGGCCTTAAACATTTGTCCTATAAGGACAGACTAAAAAACTTCAACTATTCTCTGTCTCATATTGCCTAGTTTGAGGTGATCTCTGCTTGACTTACAAAGCCATGCCTGACTCAGCTCTGTTAGAAATGCTACATCTAAAGAAATCCCAATCCCTCTGCACCACACACTCCAGAGACCTCAACCTCGTTACCACAATCAACAGAACATGCTGCAGGGACAGATTCATAACCTAGAGACATCCCATGCTATGGAATAGACTTCCCATACATGTCAAACATAGCACCTCACTGGCCCTCTTCAAGAGAAATCTTTATAGGTTCATAGGCTCATAGGTTCATACTAGGCTATCTGCCCTAGGGCATTTATAAGCCTAGCCAGAATGTGTTTGGCTTTCGCCACCGATTTTAAATTAATTTTGCTATGCCCTTTTTTTGAGGTTAGTATACTGTGCCTCTGTCTAACAGTGACACAGAAGTCATACCCAGGGTAAACCTACGATCTCCCATCCACTCATCAAGATTCCTCTTGAAGAGAGTCAATGAAGGACTCTGCCTAACCTGGACTGGGATTTTATTCCAGAGTGAAGGGAGCCTCTGGGTTATGAATCTGTCCATCCAGCATGTCCTATTTATTTCAGTGCTGAGGTTCAAGTCTCTCATGCGTGTAGCTCGATAGGATTTGGATTTTCTGAGGTGCAGCATGTCCATTCATTCCGGGTTGGACATGGCTTTATACATCAGGCACAGATCGCCTCTGAACAGGCGGTATGCCACTGAGTAGAGCTGGAGTTTCTTTAACCGGGCAGCATATGGCATCTGTTTGAGCCCTTTGATCCTCTTGGTGAGGTACTTTTGGGGTCTTTCCAGTTGCTGCAGGTGTCTGGTAAGGTACATCCCAAAAGGGGCATTGTACTCAATTATGGGCCTGATGAGGAATGAGTAAAGAGGCACGATGACCTCCCCTGATCTAGATGTGAATCCCTTCATGATTAGGTGGGCTATATAAAATGTTTTTCTAACCACTTTGGCCACGTGGTTGTCAAATGAGAGATTGCTATCAACTTGGGTCCCCGGGTCCCTAATTACTTCTTCTGTACTTAATGGATTACCACTTATGTGGTAATTTGTGGGCACTTTGTTTTTGCCAAAGGGGATGACTATACACTTTTTGGCATTTAGCTTGAGGCCATGGCTCTTGCACCAGTTGTCTGTTTCTATGAGGCCCTTTTGGAGGATGCTTGTGTCGGCTGGAGAGTCGACCAGTTTGCAGTCATCTGCAAACTTGGTCAGCCACAGTCCTTCCGTGTTGGCCTGTACCTCCGAGAAATATATACTGAACAAGAGAGGTCCCAGGACTGAGCCTTGTGGGACGCCACTTGTAACTGGTTTGGAGTCTGACATGGCTCCAGAAATTCTAACCATGTGGGTTCTGTCCTTGAGCCAGTTTGCAACCCATCTAGTGACATAGGGGTTTATATTTAAGCTGGTGAGCTTATCTATAATGCCCGAGTGGGGTATTGTATCGAAGGCTTTTGCGAGGTCCAGGTAGGCTGTGTGGACCACCTTCCCCTCGTCAATGGCCTTGGTGACTGTTTCAAAGAAATCAACCAGGTTTAAGAGGCAGGATCTGCCCTTAACAAAACTGAATGGGTAGGATCCAGTGTTTGTAGGTCCCCAATATCTTTATTTATGAGGTCCATGATTATCCTTTCCATAGCTTTGCAGACCAAGCTAGTCAGGCTTATGGGGCGATAGTTTCCAGGATCCGTTGGGGCACCACCTTTGTGGAGAGGGACCACAGTTGCTGTACGCCACTCTTTGGGTACATATCCTGTAGTAAGGCTGAGATTGAACAGTAGATTTATGTTTGGGTTTAGCTCTTCTTGGAGTTCATGTAGGATGCAGCCCGGGACACCGTCTGGTCCCATTGATGCTGTGTTTTTTGCTTTGGAGAGGGCGGCTCTTACCTGAGCATCCGAGATGTCAGGGGGGCAGCACTCTGCTGGAATAGATATTTGCCCTTTTGGTGGGGGGGGGGGAGATGTTTGTGCTGAACCTGTCAGCTAGGATGTTGGCAATGTCTGGGGGTTTGGTGTATTTTTTGTCATTTTGGACTAATTCTGAGCATATCTGAGAATTACCACCCAGGTTCCTAACATAACTAAAGAAAGCCTTGTGATTATCCTTAGTGTCCTGTGCAATTTTTCTCTCGAAGCTGGCCTTAGATGATTTTATGAGTGCCTGTAGTTTTCTGCTAATACTGATCAGAGATGCCTTCCCTTTTTGGAATTTTGCTCTATCATTTAGTAGCTTCCTCCTTCTATTGTATAGCTTGCTTATGGCTGGGGTCCACCAGACAGGCTGTCTGCCTTTGGAGGATTGGGTCTTGGTTTTATTTGGGATTGCATGATCCATGCATTCCTGAAGGTGTTCATAGAATGCGTTTATAAAGGATTCTACGGTCTGGGCCATATTTTCCACAGGCCCGGGGGCTTTGTAGGATTCCACCTCAGTTTTGAGGAGTGTGAAATTTGCTTTAGAGAAGTTTTTCACTGTGGTTTTCTGGGCAGGGGGTGGTGTCGGGATGTGAACATCCAGTGAGATTAGTTTATGGTCTGATCTTACCAGTGAGGGATACACTTCTGGTCTGGAGCATAGAGTCCCCATGTTGGTGATGATCAGGTCCAGTATGTTTTCCCCTCTTGTGGGAGTGGTAACAAGTTGTTCCATAGTATTTCAGTTTATAAATTCTAGGAACCTTTGGGCTAGGGTGTTGGAGCTAGAGTAATGCTCCCAGTCTATGTTTGGGTAGTTGAAGTTGCCCAATATAATGGTGTTTGGAGAGACCTTCATATTTTCCAGTGTTCTCATGAAGGCCGAGTGGGGTTCCTGGGTTAGGGAGGGTGGTCTGTAGCAGGCTATAAACTGGAAGGCAGTTTTACCCACTGTTAGTTGCACATGGATAGTCTCTGATGCTTCGTGCTGTGCCACCAACCTGGAGGTGTGGGTATGTTTGACGAATATTGATACTCCCCCTCCTTTTGTGGGTCGGTCCAAGTTTTGGGGCTGATAAGCATGGTATGAGGTATAACCTGGTAGTGCTGGGGTGCTCTCGGGAGCCTTGAACCAGGTTTCTGTTACTGCACAGATATCGATTTTCTCCATGCTAAGGAGAGTTTCGAGTGCATGCATCTTGAGGTTTAGACTTCTGGCGCTGAGTAGCATTACTCTTAGTTTCTTATCCCTTGTGATACCTATGGAGGTGGGTTTGTCTTTTGAGCCTTGCCTAAAAAAGGCACTATGGGGGTAGAAAGAGCCTTTACCAATATCTAAAAGCCCAGGGATGACAGGTGCAGGCCGTCCCTAGCGAAGCATCGTGGCTTGTCGAGCATGTCATCCCAGGCTGACAGGCATTGGATCCCCTTTGAATGACACTAATAATTAAGCCAATTGTTGAAATTGATCATCTTGTCTTCATATTGTGGCATCATTCTTGGTGAGGGTAAGATGCTACTCAAGGTCAGGGTCATACCGGCCTGGGCCACATGCTCAGAGAGCTCCTCTATGTCTCTTTTCATGTAGTCCAGGGAGGTACGTCTCAGGTCATTCACACCAGCATGGACAATGACTGAGTCATATTTGTACTTGCCTTGGAGTGACCTGAGTGCTTGTGTTATGTGGCGGATCCTAGCACCCGACAGGCAGCTCACCGTGACCTTCTCCTTGTTCAGCCTGGTGAGCGGCGCCAGTGTGCCTGATGATAGAGTCACCTATTACAAGTGTATCAGGTGTGTTGTTTAGCCTTAAGGGCTGTGACTGTTCGGCACACTGGCTTTGTGAGATATGTGTTGCATGTGTTTTGTTTTGGGGTAGCGGTTGCTTGGGTGTCTGCTTTGGAGGTCTTTGCTGCTTAGGCAGATTTTTATTTAGAGCCTCCGAGTATGTTTTTGTGTGTTTATGTGTTTGGTCTGCTGTCGTGGTAGGTCTATGTGAGACTGGAATTGCAATGAGTGTGGTTTCCTTCTCCTCCTGACTGGTTACGCCAGTATTGAGTTGAGAGAGCTTAGCTTCCAGTTTGGCTATATGGATGCATCTCTCACATGTGTTGGAATTTATTGGGAGGAGGAGAGGGTTGTCTCTGTACATGAGGCAGTTGTAACATTGCCTCAAGATTCCCAGATTCAACAGCTGGACCGGAGAGAAGATTGACAACTGACCTTTGGACATGCTAGAATAGTATTGGGAATTCCTTTTTAATTAAAAAAGGGCCAATGGGGAACAAGGTACTCGAGAGGACTTTGTGAGAGTGTAGTGCTTTTAATTTTTTAGTGCTGACATATAATTGCTTTAGTGAGCAAGTTCCTTTAGTGAGCAAGTGCCAGGTAACTTAAATGCAAAAATGACAAACAGTAACTTTCTTTTAAGTGAAACAAGGAAATGAGTACAGTAAGCAATGCAGATATCACTAGGGATCCACAGAAGCGCTGAAAAGCCGCGGTTAGGTGGTATTAGCGTTTCAGGGAACTAACAAGCAAACAAACAACAGGCATACAAACAGAGCTAGTTTCAGGAGGCCTGGATCTAATCTATGCTACAGCAAACAAGGTGTACCAATTTCAGTAAGAAACAGTTGAAATATGCAGGCACTATAAGCCTTTAACCAGAAATTCCCAGCTCAGAAGGGCAGAGTCCAGCCTCTCCTCCCACAAGAGTGCAGACCACGAACCCTTTTAATGTAAAATAACTGACCTGAAGCCCAAGTGCTTAAACCAGAATTAATACACTTTTAGAATAACTGACACTGAGCCCTCAATCAGCAGTTCCCAACTTAGAAGGATGTAAGCTACCTGTCCTGCCACTACAGTGCAAACCACAAACCTTCTTAATGTAAAACAAGTGGTCTGAAGCCCAAGTGCTTAAACTAAAAGGCTTAGAATGAGTTGCACCAAGAAGTAATAAATACAACTGAGTACTTTTAAGATGACGCAAAAGCAAAATAAATTAGGAGGAAACACAAATACAGTAAAAGCAGATAATTTTTTTTTTTTTTCAGAAAAGTTGCAAAAACAGTAGTAAAAACAATTCACATGCAGTGCAAGCTGGCACACTTGAGTATATAGCAATATTAGTCCACACACAGTTTGAAAAAAAATGTAATTAAATTAAAAAGGACTAAAAGCAAGTGCAGAAAGGGTTTATTAGATAGAATGCGGTAAAGAGATGGGACTGGGAGAGTGTCCTAGATCAAATCTAAAGTGAGGCGGGCACTGCAAAAACCACCAAATTTAAAGTAGAACCAAGAAGAGGAAGGGGGGGAGGTGAAGACAGTTTCAACAGAGCTAGATCTGAGGAATCAGTCCAAATTATAAAACCATAATAAAATGCAGAAAATATACTTAAATCAGCTTATGTCCAGTTGATGTATGCAGACAAATCTCAGTAGCAAGCAACTCTATTTAAAATGATTACAAGAAATGTAACCAACACAGGTTTTAATGTTATCAGAAACCCCCCAAGCTAATTAACACTTAAAGGAATTTCAAAGCAGTTTAACAACTAGTGCAGAGCTTCAGAGACACACACAAGATGTATGCAGACAAATCTCAGTAGCAAGCAACAAGTGGATGGCAATTAATTCACTCTGAGGATCACTCCAATGGCTCTACTCGACAGAGACACTGGGAACTATGGTCAGGTGGCATGATGCCAGGGTAATCCTATGGGCTGCGCTTGTAAAGGCTCCAGAGCCATTAGCTTAGTACACACCTATGAACCTAAGGGAAAGAATACTGGAGCATGCTGGTGTCAATGAGGAATGATAAACTAACTAATGCTCTTGCAAAGCATGCCTTTGAAAGCGGCCCATAGCATACTTTTAAGTTTGCAGTTCTTTAGGGGATTAGAATAAGCCAGAGAAGTAGCAATATTATCAACAAAACAGAAGGCAATGAATTAAAATGGATTGTAACTTTAAAAGCAGACAGACATCTGGGTTTGAATGGGTGTGTACTGCTTAAACCAATACTCAAGAAAAGAGGTTGTGTTCATTGAACTGATTGGGTTGTTTCTTTTATCTATGGTTTGTTTTTATGAATGGTTATGTCATATGATAAATTTGTTTGCTCTGACAGACTGTTTAAACATTTTTGTATTAGGAATGTTTTAAACATATTTTATAGTCTGATGAAGCAGCAATATGCAGTCAAAGCACTCGCCTGACTTAGTATTTAGTTTTTGATATTATTAAGTCATTTTTATACTTGAGCCTGAGCCGTGGTGGTCATTTGTGGTTATTGCTGTGTATATTTTTGGTATAGTTTGCTGCTTTTCTTTATTGTAAAGTATAAACATTTGATGTTCTGGCCAGGATGTTTATGTTGGTATCTGCCATATAGATTTTTTAAAGAAAATTTTTATTAGTTTTAACATGGTTACAATACATACACAGAAAGGAAGAAATTCAACATCACACATTGTTATAGCAATTTAATCTTATACAATTAACACTTCAAGCCTTGTTATCTCAATAGCAACATTTCAAGGTTATACCAGTCACTAGCAGTTTTAGCATGATTTATAGATTTTATTCTGATCACTTCTTTTTCAGTCTTACATAGTATTGCTGTTGAATTTAAAAATATATATTTGAATGTGTGAACTGAGTTTGATTTCCAATTTCTTGTAATATCTTTTCAAGCAACTGCCAAGAGAACCCAAACATTTTCTGCTCTTTGGCTTTTGCAGATTACATTTATTAGTATTACTGATCTGGTTAAAGAACAATTATCAGACCATAACCACATAAAAATCATATTTATCTCTTCCCAGTATACATTTAATTTTTCACACTCCATTCACATGTGTATCCAATCAGCTTTTACATCTTTGCTACATCTCTGATAAATTGAAAAAGTCATTTTACTAAACTTAGAGATTTTATAATGAGTAACAGACATTTTCTGTATATATTTCCACGTAAAAACTTTCCAGTATAATTTTGAAGAAGTTTGCCTAACTGAATTAAGTAACAAAGTTTTATTTTTACCATCTATTGAGTAACTCAATCCTCTACTATCCAAAAAGTTCCAGAATTTTGCATCAAAATTATTATTATTATTTATAATTAACTTATAAAACTTAGACAAGCATCCTTTGTAGGCCAATCTACATTCAATAATAGCATTCATATAAACTTGTAATGGGAAAATAGTGTTTTGTTACTCTTCACTCATATTATCCACAAATTCATTTGCTTTCTTACTGATTGATAATATTAACTGGTTAACAAATTCATGCAACTTATATTATTTCATTAAATATTCTGGGGGACTTAACTTTTCCTTTTTCAAAGGAACTAGACCATAATACTAATCCATTCCTTTATAGTAAATTAATTTTAACATTGTTCTGAGTTTCTTAAATCTAGAGGTATGTGCAATGGTAAAGCACAACAATTTCCATTTTGATATTAATGGAGATTTAAAAAAATATTTCTAAGTGTTTCAACAACTGATTTCATACTTGCAGAGTCTAAAGACTGAAATGAATTTCCTTCTAAGGCAAATTTTGTTAACCAGATTAAATGAGTATTACATATTTCTAATTTATCATATTTAATAAACTTACAAGAATTTAGTATAATCTGCTCCTGGATGGTTTCCCATTGACTAGTGTAAGGAGACTCTATCCAGAGTATAATAGAGTTAAAACTTGCAACAAAAGAATAAGATTCGCCATATGGGAAGCCATCACCACCATACTCCCTTAATCTTATTTGATTTCTATAAGCAATTCTCAGCTTTTTAGTATACCATTAGAATGAAGTTAATTTTTTTCCATTTTCTTTAAAAGTTTATTGTCAGGTATTAAATTTATTGAATGTAGTATATATATATATATATATATATATATATATATATATATACATACATATGGGTCCCCTACATATTACAGAAATGCCACTTCACTGATGTTCACATGACCGAGCAGACAACATCGACAGGACATAACACTGACTGGTCGGAAAACAGACAGGAAACTAACGGTGAGTAAACTGTTGGCCAAGATGACAAGCACACAGCAGCAGCAAACAAACAAACCCACATGGCAGCTTCACCCCCTACCCCCTTTCTAACTACTCCCACTCACAGATTGCACTACTGCAGAGGTAAGGGGCAAAGGTTGACATGCTAGCCAAGCACTTCCTTACCATCAGTTTCCTGTCAGTGTTCCAAGTGGTTGGTGTTATGTCTTATTGGTGTTGTCGGCTCGATCATGTGAAAGTTGGTGAAGTGGCATTTTGGTAATATGAAGGAGACCCATATATATATATATATATATATATATATATATATATATATATACAATCTTGGGTAATATAGTAATATAATCATTTTAATAAGTACTAACCTATCCTCAAAAGTAAAAAACAATCATTCCATTTTGTAATCAAAAGTAACTCTTCTTCAATTGCTTTTTCAAAATTATTATTAATAATCTTATAATCTTACTCACATTTTGACAAATTTTTATTCCTGCATATTTTAGTTATTTTCATTCCCAGCATTTTTATTTATCTTTAAATTTACTATCTAGTAATTGATTTAACACTAAAGTTTCAGTTTTATTATTAAATTTCAGCAGCTCTTCTTCTTGAAATGTTTCAATTTCCTTATCTATTTCTTTGATTAAATAATTTAAATATCACAAAGTTATTAAAATATCATCTGCAAAAAGCTGTATTTTAGATTGACAATCTCTGTTAATTGAGAATCCATTATTTTTTTTGCTTTTATTATACTATTATCTAATTGTTTGATAACTAATAGAAATAGTAGGGGGACAGGGGACCCCCTTGTTTTGTGCTTTTGTTTAAAGTGAATTCTTGAGAAATGTAAGCCTTAATTTTAACATTCTGAGTCTCTATACAGGTTTCTTAATATTCCAAAAAACTGTCCGGCAAATGCAAATGCTTCTAAAGTTTTAAACAAGTAGTTCCAATCCACAGAACTAAAATGTCTCTCAATATCTAAGGGACAATTTCTTGCTCACTCCTTTTGCTAAATCTAAGATACACTTTTTATATTATCATACATTAATCTACTGACTATAAATCCTGTTTGATTTTTATTAATTAATCTACTATATTGCTTAATCTTGTAGTGAAAAATGGAAGTAAATATTTTTTAGTTTCCATTTACTAATGAGATAGGTATATATGAAGAAACTAATTTAATATCCCTTCCTTGTTTAAGTATAGGTGAGATTACAGAAAATTTCCATGAGGGAAGAATAGTTTTGTCATTTTGAATTATCTTTAAAAATAACACTCAATAATTCTAAAATATTTAATGGAAACAGACTATATAATTCCATACTTAAACCATCTAACTCTGGACCATCTAACTCTGGAGCTTTACCTTTTTTCCTTTTTTAAAGCTTTTTTAACTTCTATCAGAGTAATTGGCTTATTCAACAGATATATTTTTTGGTCATTACGTTTATTAGTAAAATTTTCTTTAAATTATTGTCAATTTTGTAATCATCAGTATTATTATTTGTTATCATTATTAAGATCCTCATAGATTTTTCTTTAAAAATATTAAGCATTTTCTCTATTTCTGAAGTAAGCCTATTAGTGTGAGGATTTTGATAATATTGATCTGTGTCTTTTGGCTTAGCATCTTACTTCTATTAACTAATCTATGCAGCTTTTTGAAGTCATCGCATAACTGTGCAATTTTATTTTTCTAAAGCTATCTCCATTTTATGTGTTAAAACTGTTCAATATTTTGTCATTAGCTTTAAATGACTTTAGTATTATTATTATTTCTTTGCTTGTTGTTCAGATCTCGCTTTGTGGATTTCATCTTGTATTTCTAACAACTCTTTATAACATTCTTTCATTTTACCATTAGCCTATATTCCCATTCTATATTTAATATGCATTTTTAAGAAGTCCCATAGTATGACTGTACTAACCTGACTATTATCATTAAAAGATAAAAAAAAAAATCTCAATTTGTTCATTAAGGCAACTCTTAAACTCTTTTAATTTCATCATATGTACTGTGATTCTGCAATTACTATAGTAACACTCTGCATTATGATCAGATATAGGACAAAGAATATTTTTTAAATGAAATCACTTTATTAAGTAAATCTGTAGAGGCATAAACCCTATCAGTTCTAGTTCGTGTCCCAAGTGCTTAAGAATAATGAGTGAAAACAATGACTTATCTTCTACTTTTATTAGTAAATCAGATTAATTATTATTCCTAATCCATCTATGTAGTGCTTTAGCTGATGCCAGTATTTTAGCTTTCTACTATTCACTTGCATCTTCTCTACTAGATATGCAGTTAAAATCTCCTGCATGTTTGAATGATCTTCAGCCAGTCTTGCTTCTATTTCATGGATCCAGTAAAAATTAGCTAGTGTATAGAGTTTGCCATTATATTTAATTATTACAAAGTATTCATTCCTTTGGGATCATTAATGGATTCCATGACCTTAAACATTACCATAGATTTTCTTCAGAGAATAGCAGTTCCTCTCCTCTTTTTATAAAAAGAAGCAGATGATAACATTTCATAACCAAAGTAATTCAAATATTGCATATCTTTATCTATAAAATGAGTATCTTACAAGAATATAATGCCTCCACTATTTAGTTTTAGATACCTTGCTAATGATTTCCCTTTGTTGCCATTATTTAATCCATTTCCATTAATAGATACTAGATTAAAACTATACATGCTGTGTATTTAAAAAGATTTATTTTAAAAGATAATATAATACATTAATCCACCATATTAATTTAATTATAAGACTCTAATGCATTCCTCCAATACTATCGTAACATTCCACATTTTTGTATTCTTCCTTTCTACAAACTAAACTACTAAAACTCCTAAATACCAAAAACTAAGACACGTCTACAACTATAACTGTATATATTGCTAATATAACACAACCTGCCTGAATACCAAAGATCCTAGTTTGCTATGGAATAGAGAAAATACTATACTGTTGCTTTCCTTACCAACACCTAAAAATCCATCACAAAATAGTCAAAATCTACCATGACTTACAAATAATTAATATAATGTTATATATAGGTCAAAATAGTAAGAGACTATTAATTTAGTTATAAATGTTGCCATTTAAACTATTTTTGTAATAGCAGTATAAATTACCCATTAAATATTCCTAAATTATTCGCTCATTCAACATTAATATAATTAGATCTCTAAATAAATAAGTATAACATAGTGGGACCTGAAGAGATAAAGACATCTGTGAACTTACAGGTGACAAGTAATCTTATCATATTAGTCATTATAGAAAAAGGAAATCATTGCACATATATACTTACCATGCTAAAAAACATACGCATATTTTATAGATCTAACAAAAGCTCTGAATTATTTTTTTAAAGTACAAGTGTCTATATGTCAAAATTATGCAACATTCTTAACATGACAAATATCAAAATATTTAAAAATCCTTTAGCTTATTAAACTACTGTGTAACATATGTACATTACAGAGGTCAAAGAGAATGTCTTGCTATTTCTATGCAGTCAAAAAATATTTGCAGTCTATATTGTATTCAAAAGTTACAATGTGCCCATTTCAAATCCATTCTCCTTTCCCAGATTAAAACACATTGAAAAATACATTTTACTTTGTATCAAAATTGATGTACTGATTCAGCAATAAAACTCTCAAATTTCAGCTTTGACTTACAAAATTAGTTATTTCAGGCAGTCTTAGGTAATCTAATAGCATGCAACATGTAAAAAGATGCAAAATTCACATGACCAAGCTTCAAATTTCAGCTTCCAGATTATTTTCAAATATTATGTGATTTTTTTTGTGTGAATTGTATGAGATCTTGTACATTCACATTTCTGTCGTGTGCATGTATATGTAATAGGCATCTTTTTAAAAGCAGTTTGTTATTTAACTATATTTGATGTCTTATTTTCTAACCAGTATTCTACCTTATTCTATATATCTTGTATTTCTAAACTCTCTCATGAAAAAATATGCAATCATCAGCTCTCTGTTAAAGATTATGGTATGTGTACATATTTCTTAACTTACTGATAATTTTTTTTTTTATTAATCTTACATTGTAGATATTACATTCCTTGTGTGCATGCATATTACTTATAATATGCTTACTCTTATCGGTTCTAGTATTACAGGCAATCTTTATATATATATATATATATATATATATATACATACATATATGTGTGTGTGTGTGCGTATATATATATATATATATATATATATATATATATATATATATATATATATATATATATAAAGGAATTCCTGCTTGTTTAATTTGAATGTGTTTTTAGCCATTGTGAACTGCTGCTCTGATCTAAGCTTCACATACTGACATCAGAATTTGACTACTGCATGTGAAAATGAAAACTCACAGAACACAGCAGCTGTTAATGTCCTCTATAAGTTTCTCATTCCTCTTAGTTCTTTTAAGCTTTTCTAATCAGTAAAAAACCTCTAACTTTACTTCTTTCAATCAATATGCACATTTAGTATGTATAATTATAGTTAATAACACTACAGCATAAGTTGTTAATATGCAAAATGTAAGCAAAATCAAATGTTACAAGTAATTCTTCACTTTTAAGCAAAGAAAAAATGTATTATTTTGAGTAGATTTCTTACATATATACTTGAAAAAAAAGAAAGAAAGAAGAAAGTTCTTTTCTTTTTTTCACAGAAATCACTGATGAACTTTGACCAAGATTTTCATCAGAACAGCTGAAGGTGGGAAGAATCCAGCATTCTGACATAAATGGAACATTCTTTTGTTCTCAAGTTTTGTCTAAGTGCCACTTGCTTCTTAAATGACCTGTGAAAGGAATGCGTTATAAAGATCAAAGAAAACAAAATCACCAGCACTTTAACACTTCTAATCAGCATATTACTTAGAGATGACATTCAGTTAATCCAACTTATTAACCCATAAATGCACATACTAAGCAAAGTTGAACAAATAAAATAACATTCTTAACTTATATAGTCTTAAAGTCACCAATTCTATTGCTTATAATTTAATACAGGAAGTATCTGTTTAACATTTAGAAACGCACTTATAAGTTTAAATGAAATATATTAATTCTTTCACTGTAAATATAATAAAATAGTAAAACTAATCATTTATATTTCTCATCATGAAAATATTTTAGCTTAAAATATGAATACATACTTACATATGTTTTGAAGCTTAAAGTCCAGTACAAACATTTTACTTAAAAGGCAAATCTACTGTTTCGGAAAACAAAAGTCCTGCAATAGGAAAATGAAATTCACTTGCTTTTAGGCTTTTTACTTTTAGGAGTTTTCAGGAATTCAGCTCACTCTGTCTCTTCAGGGACATACTGTTCCACACAATTTATTCGGTATTATTAAGGATTTTATTGCTCTTAACAAAAGTGGATGCCTCCTCCAACATATTAAATATTTTGATGTCTTTAGAAAAAAAAATAATTTGATCTTTGCAGGAATCACCAAACTGTCTTTAACGATGTTCTTTTTAAGTTCCTTGATCAGTAGTAAACAGAATCTTCTTTTAGTCGTTATTCTTCTGGAATAATCATTGTCATATCTGACTACATGTTCACCTGCTTTAAGAAGCAGGCTGATCTAGACCATGCTATTTTTAATATTTGATTGTTGTCTAAGCTAGACAAGAACTTAACTGTTATTGAACATGATGGTAAGTTTTCTTTCTTTGAAGAGTCACTCATTGATCTATGTGCCCTTTCAATTCCAAAAGATAAAGTTTCAGATAGATTTAATGTTTTATGCAGCCAGATAGTTAAGAAGTTTATTATATTGTTTGCCTAAAACTTTTCAGGTATAACGTAAATTCTGTTATTTCATCTCAGTCTGTTTTCTAAATCATTTTTTTTTCTATGAGTCAGTTATTTTGTTTTAAAAGAAATTCAGTCTGAGACTCACCTTTAGTAATTCTTCCTTCATGATATTTAAAGCTTCTTTTATACTGCTGATTTGTGCACTTTGTTGTTTCATAAGAATTTCTAAATGTTCCATCTTCTTTCTGGTCTCTTCTTTGAAACTTTTCATTTTCATATCCTGTTTGTCTATTTTATGTAACATCCTGTATAGTAGATATTAGTCACTGGATTTCTTTTTTTAACACAATAATCCTAAGTACCATTTCTCAAGTGACTCAGGTTGAAGTCTCTTCGCCCTTAACCAAGCAGTTAAAATTCTGACAGAAAAAGACACAGCTTTTGAAGAACTTGAAGCTATAATATTTTTGTCTATTAGTGGATAAAATTAGCTAACAAGTATCTTCAAATTATATTTTTTTGATTATATTTTTTGTCAGAGAAAAGGTTTCAGTCACCAAGCTTTCCAACAGTCACGGTTCTCAGTTAGACATTTTGGTCAAGACCCCTGCCATATAGATTTTGACATCACAGGAATCAATCTGAAGTTGCCATCTGGATTCTTGAAGGTCAAAGGGGTGAAAGATCTCCAGCTGCCATCCAGGAGACAGTAGAGATTTGATATTTCTGAGGGTCAAAGGATAAAGTTTCCTTTTTGATTCTTGGATGACAAGGATCAAACACATTCATTCACCATCCAGGTGGGGGTATAATTGCAAATATAATTGTAGTTTGGTTTTGGCAGCTTGCAAAGGGTGGTATTTGCATCTTAGTTCTAGTAAGTTAAGTAGTTCTAAATTAAAAAAAAAATAATATATATATATATATATATATATATATATATATATATATATATATATATATAAACAGAAGGGAGTGAAAGAGAAGAGAAAGCAAAGAAAACCTTAGTGCCTGTCAGGCAGCTAATAACAAATATTGGTTGATGTTCCTTGCCAAACTTATGAACATAAAGATAAATATATATTTATATACCATTCTATGAATAGCAGTAAGAGGACAATAATGACCACTGGGATCATGGCAGCATGATAATAGTGCATATTAGGCAATACTTTTCTCTATACCCCCTTTTCCCATACACTGACCCACTCTAAATACATTGCAAAACCCTATTAAGGTAATAAAGCACAACATATATGGATTTAACTTCATATTACCATGACTGATTTTATCTGTGTTCAGATTCAGCATTATAGAATAATAAACAAAAACAGGTTCTGTATGTGAATAACAAAGAGGGTTAAGACTGAGTCTCCAGATCATTTATTTATTTTTTATTAATTTGATGTTTATTGACCAGGCAAGTCGGCTGGTCAGAAGGCTCTTTTCAGCCAGTATGGGTCAAACTACAAGTACATGTTAAGTCATACATGATAGAACAGTAGTAGTTCACATATAGGTAAACAAAAATAATGTTCCTATCATTAAAGTGCAGCAATATTCAGTATTATGCAGTATCATACTGCATTTAAGATCATGTGAAGCAGTTACATTCTAAGATGGCTGTAGCTGCAAAAATAACATATAGGGGAAAAGCATGAAACATACTGAACAGATTATCAGACTAACAGTTTTCAATAGTATGTAGCATAATGCATCATTTATGTTTATCTGTAGCATTTATTTTTTAAACAGGTTGTAGTTATAAATAAGTTACAATGGGGAGAAAAGTAAAAAGTAAGAGAATTTAGCCCCCCCCCCTTTCCACTGTTTTCTTTGTCTTAATGTAAGTATGGAATTAGAAGCATCAATTCAAAACTGTGTAGGGGAGAATAGGGAAGTAATATCCATGAAGCAGTTACATTTATTTTCATTGACAAGATGGATGTGGAGAGATTTCTTGAATATTTTGATTTTGTTGGTTTGTCTGATATCTTCAGTCAAGGAATTTCAACAAGCTAGGACAAGTTTGGAAAATAATCTTTCACAAGTAACAGACAATATAATGAGTCCTGTGTATCTGTAGTGAGTCTTGAGATGCACAGGTAGTAGGAAGGGCATTTGATGTTATGTTTATTTAGCAGTAAGAGAACAGTCAGTATCATGTAAACTTTTGTATGTGAGTTTAGCAGAAGAGAAACCCATGCTTTCAGGGTTAGACACATCTTTGTTTTGGGTGGAGCACTTGAGTTCAGTGTTGTTTGCAAGGTGAATAGATCTGAGTATGTGATTTTCTGCAGCCTGTGATGAGCAGAGAGCTATTACAGGCAGACTGTATTCTAATCTGAGAGGCAGCATATTTATGGCACATCTGACACTTTCAGTTATCAGACTGGAGATTTTGCTTGAGATTCTTAGCTTTGCAGGCACTCTGTATATTATGTTTTCAATATTATTGTGAAAGGTGACATGATAACCAAGGTTGATGTGTTTGACAGATGGATGTCAAGAAATTCACCCCAAGAGCAGATCAAATTGAAGGTCAAAAGGTGAATCTTGTCATTGATGTAGAGAACATATTATATTAAGTTATGACTGGAAAGTCCATAATGCTTTTCAGGTTCCAAGTGCTAACAGATACAAAAAAGTTTGTAGGAGCACAAAATATTTTTAAAGCTTTGAGAGCTATAACACAGAGATAGCAGGCATAAGCAAAGTGTCCTTCAAATCAACCAGTATCCTTAAAAGCTTTTAATTTTAACCTGTCACACTTTTGTTTATATGTGTGGTAAAGGGAAGAGTATGACAGATTTTATAACTGTTCTAGCTTCTTGCTGCTTTTCTGTGTTAGCTATCACTGACTGCTACGTGTGAAACTAGGAGCACAACAGTGCTTAGATTGGCTTAGCAAAAACTTGTTGAGCAGTTTTCTAACATTAGAAAAGTGGTCAAAATGGATGTAATTTCCTTCTTCCCAAGTATAATCATGGCACTCTATGCAAAGCATACATGTGAAGGAAATGAAGTGGTAAAGTATCATAGATATAAGGATTTTCAGAAAGGTCATGCTGGTTTAAAAATGTAAGGTGGTGCACCATTCTTCCTTCTACCATACCAACTGCTCTGCTCTCCCCCTCCCCTTTGCATACTTATACGATCTTCATTATTACATGTAAGTTAGGTTTATAATATATACATATAACTGTTAATGGTATAAAAGGCATTGAGATGGTAATAAGGAAGCGACAGTGAGACAAAATTAAAGCAATAGAGATGCAGAAAGTTTAGGGACAACAGATATAATGGATCATAGTATAATAGTTTATATTTCACCCATAGATTGTTGTGGAGATGGCTCATAATCAGAGGGAATGGGAGTAGGTTATGGTGAAGGCTTCAAAACAGGCTAAGCTGTCGAAGATGCTCATAACATTAAAGACAGTAAGAGAAGAAAAGAGAAGTAGTCTACAGTCACTGAAGAGAATATAATCAACAAAAGATGAGGAAATAGGATCCAACCAACAGGTTGATCCCAGAGATGAAGAAGGTCATTCAAGTCATATGCTGTAAGACAGAACAGACCAGACAGCTAGTAGCAACAACATTGTGTACAGCCTCTAACTTGGAGGATTGCAATGATTTATCTGTATAGGATAATTATGATGGATTTAATAATTGTACAGTGGGATTTACATATATTTGTTATGCTGTAATGTCTTATACAGGAATAACATTAAACTAGATTTGGGGATTAAAGTCAGGGAGAGGAATGGTGGTGTGAGTATCAAATGATTACATAGACAAATATAGAAGGACAGGAATCTGAAAATGTGATGACCTATGGTTGTCCACTTGGACCTTTGCTGTCATAAGAAGCTAATATAGACAACAAAAACAATGAAAGGTAGATTGGTTGGTTAGAAAGAATAAAGATAGCAACAGAGACCTTGCCTTCCGATAAAAGATGACAGACTGAAAATATAGAAACTCATATTCCAGTAACAGTTGAAGGAGATATTACAGAAAGAGGACTGTGTGGAGATGGCTGATTTACTTGATCTTGATGGGGTGAAATTAATTGTCAATCTGGGCCAGACTTGGGGCTGACCAGCAGCAGTGAGTATGTGTAGGAAGTGTGCACTACAACATGGGGACACATGGTTACTGAGTTTCATGTGTTTAATGGTAACCACATTAGTCAGTAAGACAGAGCAAGTTCTTCCTATGATTATAATCTTCCTTACAGTATGGAAGGTGCAAAGCAACAAGGGAGGTCAAATGTAATTTCAATAAAACCACCATATCACAAAATTGATGGCAGTGAACACAGTGTTGTTGATCACCCTAATTTATGCCTTGGCTATGACTGATGAAGCTCAATCTGGTGGAGTACAAGACTAATGCAGGAGTGTATTCTGGCCTTATTAGGCATTCGGTGCTCAGTTTTTGTACATATTTGCTCACACTGAACCAAGAATTACCTAAATTTCAACTGATTTGAGAAGGAGGACCTTTGGCATCTTGGCTGCAATTTGGCAGTCAACAAGAGGTGGGGGTGATTTTCAAAAGACATATGTAGAGATTTAGAGGTATATTTCAGGAAGTTTGAAGAGCTGGTAGAGGAGTTAAAGGGGTGAATAGATAATTAAATGAACAACTCAATTAGATGATACTTGCTGGGACAGTTACTAAAAGATTATCACAAAAGGGCATGATACAGAGTTTTTTGTGCAAGCCATCAAAGGTGGACTCCAGTATCACACAGCATAATGTGAAACACTGAAGTTAATAAGAGGTAAAGGAGAAACACTGAAGTTAATGATAGATAACTAGGAAATGGCACAAATACTCTGCCAAAAAAACTCAGTAAGTAGGGTAGCAGGTCCCTTTGAGGACCTGCCTTTTAGCCAATTTATGATTTCTCGACTTCATTTGGTACCCAACAAATGATCAGGGAATTATTTCTTAATTTAAAATTTGTCTTATGGAGTGGGAGGATCGATGAGTGATAGTACTGGCAATGAATGGAAATAGTTGGTGAGAGAGTTTGATTGGAAGTTTAGTGAGGATCCAATTGGGTTCATATTCATTAGTGGAATTGACTTGGCTAGCCACTGTAGTTTTGAGTGCTGATTTGTGTAAGAGCATAACATAACCACCACCTGCTTCGTTATTTGGCTGGGCATCTAAGATGTAGTTATAGTCAGGGGAAAAATAGCATATATGCTGGGATGGTTTTTGAACTAATATTTGGTAAGGCTAATAAATTAGAAGACTGAGAGCTCAAAATGGTGCTAATGTTGTCAAAACTTGTGTCTAATGCATTTTGTATTGGCCTGGGCACAGGAGAGTGAATTGGGATTAAATAGGTGTTTAAGGTCAAGTGGGTGGGTGTTAGTATGTTGACCTATGTTATCAGAGAAGTTGTCACTATTGAGAGAGGAATGGTGATAGAAAGATGGCGATATTGGCATAGAATAGGTGGAAGTAGTATGATGTTTATTAATAAAAGTCAGGGAATGAGTGTATTTTAACTTACTGGAGTTAGTGTTAGGGAAATTGGGAAAAGAGGGTATCTGAGAAAAGACCATTTAGAAAGGATGTGTTCATCCTTAAATCACACCTTAGCAGGTGAAGTAATAAGTGAGAAAATCTGAGCTGCCATAACTAGAAAAGCATCATAAAGATGTAGCCATATGATGCGAATGGGCTAGTGACTGTTTTGTTTGCTGTTATGACTTGTTTAGTGTATGTCAAAATTGTAAATCATGAAAGTAAGAGCTGATCTACTTCAAATAAGCTGGACTACGATGCAGATATAATGCTATAGCTACACAAGTGAATTACGTAAAAATTAACATGAAAATATTATGAGGATATCAAATGGCATGAATGAGAACAGGGAGGGAGGTCTGGGGATTGAGATTAATGTAGTGGAGTTAGAAAGGAAGATAAAATATTATCCAGCTAGCAATATCCAATTGCCTGTGAAGGTGTACAGCTCATGGTGACTTTCACCTATCTTGTACCAGAGGGAGAGAGCACTGGTGCACCCTTGTAGTGTGCCCAAAGACCCCTTGGGTCTGGCAGAAACTAATTTAGGCGAAAGGAGGAAGAGCATGGATGGAGGGCAGGAAGTTGAAATGTGAGATCTGTGAACAACCTAATAAAGAGAAAATGTATATTGAGCAGAACCAAAAGGGAGAGGTTAGATATTGTGTGCCTACAGAAGTTAAAGCTATCACAGATAGGGATGAGGAAAATATAAAAGAGATGCTATAAACAGTGGGAATGGATTGCCTTCCAACAGAAAGAAAATGAGTTGCATGAACAACAGTGAAAGACAGAGGATGATGGCTGTGGGAGGAAATGATTACTAAGATGATTAGAAGGTGTGTGGTGAGCAGAAGAACTTTTGTGGATAGGAGAGTGGTAATGGTATTCTGATATCGTCTGAATGGAGATACATGCATGCATACACATATTTTCAACACAGGCATTAATGCTCTTCTGGATTGGCAATATACCAAAACACTTGTTTCCATAAAAAGTGTCCAGGTTGTTCTTAAAAATATCTAAACTAGTATGTAATTAGGTAGCCTGTTCCATGCCTCAGCTACTCTGTCAGAAAACCAATTAGTGCACTTCTCATTCCTATAGAATCTTCTACATAGGTTATCTGATGATTCTCTAGTACATTTTGATAACCCCAAACATTCCCAGAGGTAGTTGTCTCTAAATGCCCTATATAACTGAATATTATTTCCTCTTAGATATCTGTAAGAAACACTGCACAAGCTCAAATATTTTATTCGTTCATAATAACTTAAATTTTTACATACCATGGGTGCCCTTGGTATATTGCCACTGTACTCTTTCCAGTTTACACATGCTTTTTTTATAGGGTTTCCATATTGTTATTCCATACTCATGTTTGGGTCTAATGTAACTAACAAATAATTACTTCAGCCTTTTTTGATTATCTAGACTTCATAAATCTTTTTATACAAGCTATAGTTCTATAACTATCATTAACCAATTGGTTGATATGATTTGAAAAAACTCATAGCTGAATCTACCCATATACCCAGGTCCTTAAATGAGTCTACAGTTTCAATCACTGTGTGCTGTATTAAATATTCACCTTTCAGTTTATGTCTCCCAAATCTCATATGCTTAGATTTTGATGTATTTATCAGCATATTATTCTCCAGTGCACAAATGGTCAATTTAGTTAAGTTATTTTGCAGACAAGCCTTATCTGCAACACATGTAATCAGTTTACCCAATTTCAGGTCATCTGCATATAGACTGTAAAGCACCTCAGATGAAAAAGTTAGGTCTGAAAGATACAATCTAAACAAGTAAGGGCCTAGGACATAGCCCTATGGGACACCCTGACTGCAACCAAGAATTTCACCTGTCCAGTTGCTGTATGATACTTGCCATGTCCTATTTGTAAGCCATACAGCTGGACATCTTATCAACAGTACATCAATACCTAGCTGTACTAATTTATTGATCAATGTTTTGTGCATGACCCTGTCAAATGCTGAAGTTAAATCTATATAAATTACATCACATCACAATTTTTCATTCATAGCTGTTATTATATTGTATTAGAACATCATGTTACAGGTGGTGATAGATCTGTTTTCAACATATACATGTTGATATATGGTTTCAAGTCCCAACCCATCCAATTCTGACAATAACTTATTCAATATTACCTTATCCATTATTTTTCCACAACATGAAAGCAGACTTAAGGGTCTATATGATTCTGGGTTTGTCCTACTCCCCTTTCCCTTAAAGACAGGTTTAATTAGTGCATGTCTCCAAGCTTGAGGAATCTCCCCATATTTATATGACCTAGTGAATAATAGATATAATGGTACCGTAAGTTCTTGCTGAAGTGTTCTCAGGTCATTGTTACTTATTCTGTCTCCTCTCTGTGCTTTGTTTGGATCTGGTTTATGCAGTTCTTTTTCAATATAATCTAATTTGATTCCAGTACCTGGGGTTACATGAATGTCATTAGGACAATTTATCACCACTTTTGTGGATCCAAACTGTTTTGCATAAGATTTTGTGAATATATCTATAATCTGTAGTGTCTGAGAATACATTTTAGAATCTGCACACAGTTTATCAATTTGTGTGTCTTCACTCCTTCTACATCTTATGTATCTATAAAAATGTGTCCTATTATGCTTAATATCTTTATATAAATGTTCTACAAATTTTTCTTGATCTTGTCTCACATTATTCTTAATATGTTTGTTCAACTTGTTTATTTCAATTTTCAAAGTTGTAGTTCAACGTCCCTTCCATTTCGTATATTTTTGTCTCTCACCTTAATCAGATATTTTGTTCTTATGGAAATATATCCCCCTGATGTTGTATGCCTAGATCCTGATGTTAAACATTTTTTTTATTTTTTGTACTCAAACAATTTCTCTTTCAAAACATTCCACATTCCATCTGCAGTTATTCCACTGAACATCTCACTCCAGTTAGTTTTACATAGTGACCATTTTGCTTTCATATAATCTGTAATTAATCTCGTATGCATTGGATTAGATTTCAGTTTGGCAGAATAGACAAGACATAGAGGAAAGAGAGTGATACTGGCAGGGGGAAGCACAGTTTTAGAGCCAGGTTTAGATAGATTTTAGGGGAAGATAGAATTGAATGGAAGTTAAGGAAAAGTATGAAGCTGATAGGGATACTAGATGGATGGAAAGAACATGGGGGAGGGTGAAACAATTTATTTTTAACAAATGGGCAGCTAAGCAGGCACGTGGGCTGTATAGGATATGAATGGAGGATGAAACTTTACTTAAGATGGATACTATATATATAAATATATATATATATATATATATATATATATATATATATATATATATATATATATATATGTATATATAGTTTCACTTCAGAATCCTGAAATATTATAATCCTGAACTTCATAATCCGGAACCCAATATCCTGAAAACTCAAAATCCTGAATCACAAAATACTGAAAATAAACAGGACACAAAGAATGACAATATTCCAATACAAGGACACAGAGAAACACATACAAGACAAAGGATAGCACTTTTCACTAAGTATGAGCAGGGGGCCAAGCCACCCTGCACCCCCCCACACCACCTGCTAATTAAATATATAAACTCCAAGATTGCACTCCTCAGAAAAAAATGGCAAACATAGACATTCCCAATACTATTCTAGCATGTACAAAGGTCAGTTGTCAGTCTCCTCTCCAGTCCAGCTGGTGAATCTGGGAATCTTGAGGCAATGTTACAACTGCCTCATGTACACAGACAACCCTCTCCTCCTCCTAACAAATTCCAACACATGTGAGAGATGTAACCATATAGCCAAACTGGAGGCTAAGCTCTCTTAACTCAGTACTGGCGTAACCAGTCAGGAGGAGAAGGAAACCACACTCACTAAAATTCCAGTCTCACATACACCTACCACGACAGCAAACCAAACACATAAACACACAAAAACATACTTGGAGGCTCTAAATAAAAATCTGCCTAAGCAGCAGGGACCTCCAAAGCAGACACCCAAGCAACCGCTACCCCAAAACAAAACACGTGCAACACATAGCTCACAAAGCCAGTGTGCCGAACAGTCACAGCCCTTAAGGCTAAACAACACACCTGATACACTTGTAATAGGTGACTCTATCATCAGGCACACTGACGTCCCACTCACCAGGCTGAACAAGGAGAAGGTCATGGTGAGCTGCCTGTCAGGCGCTAGGATCCGCCACATAACACAAGCACTCAGGTCACTCCAAGGCAAGTACAAATATGACTCAGTCATTGTCCATGCTGGTGTGAATGACCTGAGACGTACCTCCCTGGACTACATAAAAAGAGACATAGAGGAGCTCTCTGAGCATGTAGCCCAGGCTGGTATGACCCTGAACTTGAGTAGCATCTTAACCTCACCAAGAATGATGCCACAGTATGAAGACAAGATTATCAATTTCAACAATTGGCTTAAGTATTGGTGTCATTCAAAGGGGATCCAATGCCTGTCAGCCTGGGATGACATGCTCGACAAGCCATGATGCTTTGCTAGGGACGGCTTGCACCTGTCACCCCTGGGCTTTTGGATATTGGCAAAGGCTCTTGCTACTCCCATAGTGCCTTTTTTAGGCAAGGCTCAAAAGACAAACCCACCTCCATAGGTATCACAAGGAATAAGAAACTAAGAGTAATGCTACTCAACGCCAGAAGTCTAAACCTCAAGATGCATGCACTCGAAACTCTCCTTAGCATGGAGAACATCGATATCTGTGCAGTAACAGAAACTTGGTTCAAGGCTCTAGAGAGCACCCCAGCACTACCAGGTTATACCTCATACCATGCTTTTCGGTCCCAAAACTTGGACCGAACCACAAAAGGAGGAGTATCAATATTCGTCAAAGATACCCACACCTCCAGGTTGGTGGCATAGCACGAAGCATCAGAGACTATCCATGTGCAACTAACAGTGGGTAAAACTGCCTTCCAGTTTATAGCCTGCTACAGACCACCCTCCCAAACCCAGGAACCCCACTTGGCCTTCCTGAGAACACTGGAAAATATGAAGGTCTCTCCAAACACCATTATATTGGGTGACTTCAACTACCCAACCATAGACTGGGAGCATTACTCTAGCTCCAACACCCTAGCCCAAAGGTTCCTAGAATTTATAAACTCAAATGCTATGGATCAACTTGTTACCACTCCCAGAAGAAGGGAAAACATACTGGACCTTATCATCACCAACATGGGGACTCTATGCTATGCTCCAGACCAGAAGTGTATCCCTCACTGGTAAGATCAGACCATAAACTAATCTCACTGGATATTCACATCTCGACCCCACCCCCTGCCCAGAAAACCACAGTGAAAAACTTCTCTAAAGCAAATTTCACACTCCTCAAAACCGATGTGGAATCCTTCAAAGCCCCCGGGCCTGTGGAAAATATGGCCCAGACTGCAAAATCCTTTATAAACGCATTCTATGAACACCTTCAGGAATGCATGGATCATGCAATCCCAAATAAAACCAAGACCCAATCCTCCAAAGGCAGACGTCCTGTCTGGTGGACCCCAGCCATAAACAAACTATACAATAGAAGGAGGAAGCTACTACATGATAGAGCAAAATCCCAAAAAGGGAAGGCATCTCTGATCAGTATTAGCAAAAAACTACGGGCACTCATAAAATCGTCTAAGGCCAGCTTCGAGAGAAAAATTGCACAGGACACTAAGGATAATCACAAGGCTTTCTTTAGTTATGTTAGGAACCTGGGTGGGAATTCCCAGATATGCTCAGAATTAGTCCAAAATGACAAAAAATACACCGAACCCACAGACATTGCCAACATCCTAGCTGACAGGTTCAGCACAAACTTCTCCCCCCCTCCCCACCAAAAGGGCTAATATCTATCCCAGCAGAGTGCTGCCCCCCTGACATCTCAGATGCTCAGGTAAGAGCTGCCCTCTCCAAAGCAAGAAACACAGCATCAATGGGACCAGACGGTGTCCCGGGCTGCGTCCTACATGAACTCCAAGAACAGCTAAACCCAAACCTAAAACTACTGTTCAATCTCAGCCTTACTACAGGATATGTACCCAAAGAGTGGCGTACAGCAACAGTGGTCCCTCTCCACAAAGGTGGTGCCTCAACGGATCCTGGAAACTATCGCCCCATAAGTCTCACTAGCTTGGTCTGCAAAGCTATGGGAAGGATCATCATGGACCTTATAAATAAAGATATTGGGGACCTACAGACACTGGATCCTACACAATTCGGCTTTGTTAAGGGCAGATCCTGCCTCTTAAACCTGGTCGATTTCTTTGAAACAGTCACCAAGGCCATTGACAAGGGGAAGGTCATCCACACAGCCTACCTGGACCTCGCAAAAGCCTTTGATACAATACCCCACTCAGGCATTATAGATAATCTCACCAGCTTAAATATAAACCCCATGTCACTAGATGGGTTGCAAACTGGCTCAAGGACAGAACCCACATGGTTAGAATTGCTGGAGCCATGTCAGACTCCAAACCAGTTACAAGTGGCATCCCACAAGGCTCAGTCCTAGGACCTCTCTTGTTCGGTATATATTTCTCGGAGGTACAGGCCAACATGGAAGGACTGTGGCTGACCAAGTTCACAGATGGCTGCAAACTGGGCACCATAATAGACTCTCCAGCTGACACAAGCATCCTCCAAAAGGGCCTCATAGAAACAGACAACTGGTGCCAGAGCCATGGCCTCAAGCTAAACACCAAAAAGTGTATAGTCATCCCCTTTGGCAAAAAGAAAGTGCCCAGAAATTACCACATAGGTGGTAATCCATTAAGTACAGAAGAAGTAATTAGGAACCTGGGGACCCCAGTTGATAGCAATCTCTCATTTGACAACCACGTGGCCAAAGTGGTTAGAAAAACATTTTATATAGCCCACCTAATCATGAAGGGATTCACATCTAGATCAGGGGAGGTCATCGTGCCTCTTTACTCATCCCTCATCAGGCCCATAATTGAGTACAATGCCCCTTTTGGGATGTACCTTACCAGACACCTGCAGCAACTGGAAAGACCCCAAAAGTACCTCACCAAGAGGATCAAGGGGCTCAAACAGATGCCATATGCTGCCTGGTTAAAGAATATCCAGCTCTACTCAGTGGCATACCGCCTGCTCAGAGGCGATCTGTGCCTGAAGTATAAAGCCATGTCCAACCCAGAATTAATGGACATGCTGCACCTCAGAAATTCCAAATCCCATCGAGCTACGCGCTCGAGGGACTGGAACCTCAACACTGAAATAAATAGGACATGCTGGAGGGACAGATTCATAACCCAGAGGCTCCCTTCACTCTGGAATAAAATCCCAGTCCAGGTTAGGCAGAGTCCCTCATTGACTCTCTTCAAGAGGAATCTTGATGAGTGGATGGGAGATCGTAGGTTTACCCCGGGTATCACTTCTGTGTCACTGTTAGACAGAGGCACAGTATACTAACCTTGAAAAAGGGCATAGCAAAATTAATTTAAAATGGGTGGCGAAAGCCATACACACTCTGGCTAGGCTTATAAATGCCCTAGGGCAGATAGCCTAGTATGAACCTATGAACCTATGAATCTATCTCTACCAGCCACATTCATTCTTTACCTTCTTATTTCTCCCCTATACTGTTAGCTAAATTCCCTGCATTCTCCCCAGTTGCATTCCTACCAAGTTGCAGTAATCAATTGTGAAACCCTCTGTACTCCCTGCTTTCATTTTTCATTTGTCTGATTGCCTGTACCATCTCCCCTCACTCACCTTTTTATGCATCTTTTTCCTCTCTCTCTCACACACAGGCACTCTGTCCTAACTCTGGTTATTCACATTCATCAAGCTTAATCCAGGCTGATTCATTTTATGTATACAAACCCTCATACAATTTCCTAATTTAGTAATCCTCCTAAATTTTGTCTGCTTATACCCCCCAGCTACCCATGCTTTCTTCTTAGAATCATTGAAATTATTCATTAACACTTTACATCTATGTTCCATTTATGTCTCAGGCAATATATCTATAATGTCCGAGTGGGGTATTGTATCGAAGGCTTTTGCGAGGTCCAGGTAGGCTGTGTGGACCACCTTCCCCTCGTCAATGGCCTTGGTGATGGTTTCAAAGAAATTGACCAGGTTTAAGAGGCAGGATCTGCCCTTAACAAAGCCAAACTGGGTAGGATCCAGTGTCTGTAGGTCCCCAATATCTTTATTTATGAGGTCCATGATGATCCTTTCCATAGCTTTGCAGACCAAGCTAGTGAGGCTTATGGGGCGATAGTTTCCAGGATCCGTTGAGGCACCACCTTTGTGGAGAGGGACCACTGTTGCTGTACGCCACTCTTTGGGTATATATCCTGTAGTAAGGCTGAGATCGAACAGTAGTTTTATGTTTGGGTTTAGCTCTTCTTGGAGTTCATGTAGGACGCAGCCCGGGACACCGTCTGGTCCCATTGATGCTGTGTTTGTTGCTTTGGAGAGGGTGGCTCTTACCTTTGCATCTGAGATGTCAGGGGGGCAGCACTCTGCTGGGATAGATATTTGCCCTTTTAGTGGGGAGGGGGGGGGTTTGCGCTGAACCTGTCAGCTAACATGTTGGCAATGTCTGTGGGTTTGCTATATTTTTTGTCATTTTGGACTAATTCTGAGCATATCTGGGAATTCCCACCCAGGTTCCTAACATAACTAAAGAAAGCCTTGTGATTATCCTTAGTGTCCTGTGCAATTTTTCTCTCGAAGCTGGCCTTAGACGATTTTATGAGTGCCCGTAGTTTTTTGCTAATACTGATCAGAGATGCCTTCCCTTTTTGGGATTTTGCTCTATCATGTAGTAGCTTCCTCCTTCTATTGTTATAGTTTGTTTATGGCTGGGGTCCACGAGACAGGACGTCTGCCTTTGGAGGACTGTGTCTTGGTTTTATTTGGGATTGCATGATCCATGCATTCCTGAAGGTGTTCATAGAATGCGTTTATAATGGATTCTGCGGTCTGGGCCGTATTTTCCACAGGCCCGGGGGCTTTGAAGGATTCCACCTCGGTTTTGAGGAGTGTGAAATTTGCTTTAGAGAAGTTTTTCACTGTGGTTTTCTGGGCAGGGGGTGGGGTCGGGATGTGAATATCCAGTGAGATTAGTTTATGGTCTGATCTTACCAGTGAAGGATACACTTCTGGTCTGGAGCATAAAGTCCTCATGTTGGTGATGATCAGGTCCAGTATATTTTCTCCTCTTGTGGGAGTGGTAACAAGTTGTTCTATAGCATTTGACTTTATAAATTCTAGGAACCTTTGGGCTAGGGTGTTGGAGCTAGAGTAATGCTCCCAGTCTATGTTTGGGTAGTTGGGATTCCGGATATTGGCAAAGGCTCTTGCCACCCCCATAGTGCCTTTTTTAGGCAAGGCTCAAATTCTAAACCTACCACCCTAGAACACAAAAAGGAAAAACTAAGGGTAATGCTGCTCAATGCCAGAAGTCTAAATCTCAAAATGCACGCACTCGAGGCCCTTCTCAGTATGGAGAACATCGATGTCTGTGCAGTGACAGAAACCTGGTTCAAGGCTCCTGAGAGCACCCCAGCACTATCAGGTTTTACCTCTTATCATGCTCCGCCCCAAAATCCAGACAATACCAAGAAAGGAGGGGGTATCCATATTCATCAAAGACACCCACACCTCAAGACTGGTGGCAACGCACGATGCATCGGAGACCATCCAGGTGCAATTAACCATAGGCAAGACTGCTCTGCAAATTGTAGCATGTTACAGGCCACCTCACAAACTCAGGAACCTCACATGGCCTTCCTGAAAACACTAGAGGGATAAATGTATCACCAAACACCATCATACTAGGTGACTTCAATTACCCTAATATAGACTGGGAACACTACTCAAGCCCAAACACTCCTAGCCCAAAAGTTCCTGGAATTCATAAACTCAAATGCCATGGAACAACTAGTCACCATCCCCACAAGAGGAGAAAACATACTTGATCTCATCATCACGAACATGGGAGCACAATGTTCAACACCGAAGTATACCCTCACTGGTGAGATCAGATCACAACTAATCTCGCTGGAGGTCCTCATCCCACCCCCACCTGAAATAAAAAGACCACAGTAAAGAACTTCTCGAAGCCGACTTCACACTTCTAAAGACTAGTGTGGTCTCCTTTAAGGCCCCCGAGCCGACGGAAAACAGTACTCAAGCCGCTGAATCACTTACAAATGCCTTCTACCAGCACCTGCAGGACTGCATGGATAAGGCAATCCCAAGCAAAACAAAGACTCTTTGTACCAAAGGCAAGCGTCCAGTCTGGTGGACCCCAGCCATAAACAAACTCTACAACAAAAGGAGGAAGCTACTACAAGATAGAGCAAAATCCTTAAAAGGTAAGACACCCTTGATCACTATAAGTAAAAAACTAAGAGCTCTCATAAAATCATCCAAAGCAAATTTTGAGAGAAAAATAGCTAAAGACTCGAAAGACAATCATAAGGCCTTCTTTAGCTATGTTAGAAACCTGGGAGGAAACTCCCAGATATGCTCAGAACTAGTTCAAAATGATGTGAAGATTACTGATCCTACAGACATTGCCAACATACTGGCTGACAGGTTCAGTGCAAACTTCTCTCCCCCAAAAGGAGAGATATCTATACCAAGCGATTGCAGCCCCCCAAACATCTCCAACGCCCAAGTGAGAACTCCTCTCTCCAAAGCAAAACACAGCATCCATGGGACCTGATGGTGTCCCCGGCTGTGTGCTCCACGAACTCAATGAGGAATTAAACCCACAGCTAGGACAGCTGTTTAATCATAGTCTTACCTCTGGATACGTACCCAGGGAGTGGCGCACTGCAACTGTGGTCCCACTTCACAAAGGCGGTGCCTCCACCGACCCTGGAAATTACCGCCCATTAGCTTGACAAGCCTTATCTGCAAAGCCATGGAGAGGATCATAATGGACCTCATAAATAAAGACATAGGAATTTGCAGACTTTGGATCCATCCCAGTTTGGCTTTGTCAAAGGCAGATCATGCCTTCTAAACTTGGTTGACTTTTTCAAACAGTCACCAAAGCCATTGATGAGGGAAAGGCAGTCCATACAGCCTACCTCGATCTGGCGAAGGCCTTTGATACAATACCCCACTCGGGTATCATTGAAAACTCATCAGCTTAAATGTTAACCCATACATCATAAGATGGGTTGCAAACTGGCTGAGTGACAGAACCCACAGGGTCAGAGTTGCTGGCGCCATGTCAGACTCAAAGCCTGTCACAAGTGGTGTACCACAGGGCTCAGTCCTGGGCCCACTCTTGTTTGGCATCTACTTTTCAAGTACAAGCAAACACAGGAGGGTTATGGCTGACAAAGTTTGCAGATGACTGCAAACTGGGCCATAGTAAAAACACATCTGACACAGATATCCTTCAGAAGGGTCTCACAGAAACGGATAACTGGTGCCAGAGCCATGGCCTAAAGTTAAATGCCAAAAATGCATAGTCATACCCTTCGGGAAAAACAAGGTTACCCCTAGCTACCAAATAGGTGGCAATCCACTGAGTACAGAAGAAGTTATCAGGGACCTGGGGACCCAGGTTGATAGTAGTCTGTCATTCGACACCCATGTAGCTAAAGTAGTTAGGAAGACCTTCTACATTGCCCACCTTATCATGAAGGATTCTCATCTAGATCAAGGGAGGTCATAGTCTCCCTATACTCATCACTCATCAGACCAATGATTGAGTACAATGCCCCATTCGGAATGTATCTGACCCGACACTTGCAGCAGCTGGAGAGGCCACAAAAGTTCCTCACCAAAAGGATAAAGGGTCTCAAACATCTGTCCTATGCTGCCCGACTGAAAGAACTCCAGCTCTATTCAGTCGCAGCTTGCTCAGAGGTGACCTTTGCCTAACATACAAGGCCATGTCAAACCCAGATTTGATGAATATGCTTCACCTCAAAAATCTAGATCCGTCAGAGCCACAAGGGCGGAGACTTAAACCGACACGGCTATTAATAGGACGTGCTGGAGGGATAGATTCATCACCCAAAGACTCCCTATGCTGTGGAATAAAATCCCGGTATATGTGAGGCAGAGCACCTCGCTGGCCTTGTTCAAGAGAAATCTTGACCAATGGATGGGAGATCGCAGATATACCCCAGGGATTACCTCAGTGTCACTGCTCAACAGAGGCACAGCAAAATAATGGGTATAGTTCCCCATACTAAAGGGGTGGCGTAAGCCACAAAACTATGGGCTAGGCTTGTAAATGCCCTCGGGCAGATAGCCTAGTATGAACCTATGAACCTATGAACCTATGAAGTCGCCCAATATAATGGTGTTTGGAGAGACCTTCATATTTTCCAGTGTTCTCAGAAAGGCCGAGTTGGGTTCCTGGGTTTGGGTGGGTGGTCTGCAACAGGCTATAAACTGGAAGGCAGTTTTACCCACTGTTAGTTGCACATGGATAGTCTCTGATGCTTCGTGCTGTGCCACCAACCTGGAGGTGTGGGTATCTTTGACGAATATTAATACTCCCCCTCCTTTTGTGGTTCGGTCCAAGTTTAAATGGAAAAGCATGGTATGAGGTATAATTTGGTAGTGCTGGGGTGCTCTCGGGAGCCTTGAACCAGGTTTCTGTTACTGCACAGATATCGATGTTCTCCATGCTAAGGAGAGTTTCAAGTGTGTGCATCTTGAGGTTTAGACTTCTGGCATTCAGTAGCATTACTCTTAGTTTCTTATCCCTTGTGATACCTATTGAGGTGGGTTTGTCTTTTGAACCTTGCCTAAAAAAGGCACTATGGGGGTAGCAAGAGCCTTTGCCAATATCCGAAAGCCCAGGGGTGATAGGTGCAAGCCGTCCCTAGCGAAGCATCGTGGCTTGTCGAGCATGTCATCCCAGGCTGACAGGCATTGGATCCCCTTTGAATGACACCAATACTTAAGCCAATTGTTGAAATTGATCATCTTGTCTTCATATTGTGGCATCATTCTTGGTGAGGGTAAGATGCTATTCAAGGTCAGGGTCATACCGGCCTGGTCTACATGCTCAGAGAGCTCCTCTATGTCTCTTTTCATGTAGTCCAGGGAGGTACGTCTCAGGTCATTCACACCAGCATGGACAATGACTGAGTCATATTTGTACTTGCCTTGGAGTGACCTGAGTGCTTGTGTTATGTGGCGGATCCTAGCGCCCGACAGGCAGCTCACCGTGACCTTCTCCTTGTTCAGCCTGGTGAGCGGGACGTCAGTGTGCCTGACGATAGAGTCACCTATTACAAGTGTATCAGGTGTGTTGTTTAGCCTTAAGGGCTGTGACTGTTCGGTACACTGGCTTTGTGAGCTATGTGTTGCACGTGTTTTGTTTTGGGGTAGCGGTTGCTTGGGTGTCTGCTTTGAGGTCTCTGCTGCTTAGGCAGATTTTTATTTAGAGCCTCCGAGTATGTTTTTGTGTGTTTATGTGTTTGGTTTACTGTCGTGGTAGGTCTATGTGAGACTGGAATTGTAGTGAGTGTGGTTTCCTTCTCCTCCTGACTGGTTACGCCAGTACTGAGTTGAGAGAGCTTAGCCTCCAGTTTGGCTATATCGTTGCATCTCTCACATGTGTTGGAATTTGTTGGGAGGAGGAGAGGGTTGTCTGTGTACATGAGCCAGATTCACCAGCTGGACCGGAGAGGAGATTGACAACTGACCTTTGGACATGCTAGAATAGTATTGGGAATTCCTTTATAATTGAAAAAAAGGGGCAATGGGGAACAAGGTACTCAAGGGGAGTTTGTGAGCGTGTAGTGCTTTTAATTTTTTTAGTGCTGACTTATATAATTGCTTTAGTGAGCAAGTGCCAAGTAACTTAAATGCAATGTGTTACAGGTAACTTAAATGCAAAAACGACAAACAGTAACTTTCTTTCAAGTGAAACAATTAAATAAGTACAGTAAGCAATGCAGATATCACTAGGGATCCACAGAAGCACTGAAAAGCCGCGTTTTAGGTGGAATTAGCTTTTTAGGGAAATAACAAGCAAACAAACAACAAGCATACAAACAAAGCTAGATTCAGCAGGCCTGGATCTAGTCTATGCTACGGCAAACAAGGTGTACCAATTACAGTAAGAAGCAGTTCAAATATGCAGGCACTATAAGCCTTTAACCAGAAATTCCCAGCTCAGAAGGGCAGAGTCCAGCCTCTCCTCCCACAAGAGTGCAGACCACGAACCCTCCTAATGTAAAATAACTGGCCTGAAGCCCAAGTGCTTAAACCAGAACTAATACACTTTTAGAATAACAGACACTGAGCCCTCAATCAGCAGTTCCCAACTTAGAAGGATGTAAGCTACCTGTCCTGCCAGCACAGTGCAGGCCACAAACCTTCCTAATGTAAAACAACTGGTCTGAAGCCCAAGTGCTTAATCCAAAAGACTTAGAATGATAGCTACACTTTAATCAAGTTACTACCAAGCAGTAATAAATACGATAGGGGAAGGGGGAATGGGAAGACTGGGGTAACTATAGGCAAACCTTGTTATGCAATAGTAATGCAGGAATTACGGTTGGCATATATGCAGCAAAGTGTATATGCAGTATCACCATAGTTGAAAGAATCACACACGGGTTCTGTGAAAGGTAGGTAATCGTATGGATCATTGGAGAGTGTTATTAAATTTTATGAGCTGGTGTGAGATGGAAAACAAAGAGGCATGGGTGTACTTGTGCATGTTTAGAAGGCTTTTGATTTAGTATGGGACTTTATGTTGACAACTTTGAAGGAAGAGCTGGAAGAAGGGATGCCTTTACTGGGCTGCTCATTGTTTGGTGACAATGCCAGAGACTTTGAGAGGTTTTTGTAAGTATCTGAAGCCATCTGAGCTGAAAACAAATAACTCTTGAGTATAATCTTTGCCCCTTGCATTATTCTCATCTTCTGTGAATTTCTGCTGTGATATTAAATTGTTTTTCTGCACTTTTTCAAAGTTCATGCTGTGTTTTCAATGGCTGTATGGGCTTCTGTGCAGTGCTAATTACAGTGTATCTAGTGAATTGGTGAGTTATTTCCAGGCATCTGTTTATTGTTCCTCAAGAACTAGGATCCAAACCAGTCATTTTACATTAGCAGGGTCTAAGTGTGCACTCTTGTGGCAGGAGAAAGCTGATTTCACTCATCTGAGCTGGGAAGTATTGGTAGAAAGCACATTGTGTGTTTATCTGATTGGTCTGTGGGCTTAGTTAGTGTTAACTTGCATTTTTCTGAGCATATTTAAGTTGCACGTTAGCTCAAAGCTGCTTTTCACACAGTAGCAGTCGGTGATTTCTTGTATATATGCAGGCACCAAAGATTGAAGCTTCACTACCTTAGAATTGTACTTCAGTCACACGGTACTCACCAGGCAACTAGTTTGCATAGTGGGCAGCACTTACGCATTTGGTTAGGACTATTTAGGTCTGCCTTACCGTATCATATCATCCTGGACAATCATCGTTCAGTGAGCATGTGGTCTCACTGGGCAGCATCTGAGGCTAGGTTAGCTGCAGATTACAAGTAAGCACCACTTCATGTCCGGTTATAGACACCCTTCACTCCTACCCCTTGCAAGTACAGTAAGACTGAATGGGTACTTTCCTGCCATCTCTGTTTCCATCTTGGTGGACATGAGCATCCTGAGGCAGTGTAACAATTACCTCATGTACACTAACAACCACTTAATTTTCCAACAGGCAAATTAAGCATATGAGAGATGTAATTACACATTGTCACTGGAGGCTGGACTCTCACGTACAGACACAAAATGCAGCAAACAGGCTGTCAGCGCCTCAACCATACCACTCATCACACCCAGAAAGGACCTCACATATAGATCTACATATGTGGGGGTACTCACATGTAACTTACCCAAACCTCTAAAGCCTCTCAGGAGCAGTTCTCAGAAACTCTGCATGCACACAAACAAGCCACTTAAGAGCTCAATACATACAGCTACAACTCATTGTTTCTCAACTACCAAGCCCTTAAGGCAAAACATTTTACAACCCTACATTCTGATCACTGGTAACTCCATTGTGATACACACCAATGTCCCTCTTACAAGGCTGGATAAAGAGAAGGTTACAGTTAGCTTCCTGTCAGGAGCCAGGATCCGACAGGTCATGCAAGCACTCAGGTCACTCATCCCAAAGTACTAGTATGGGTTAGTCATAGTTCATGTGGGAACAAATGACCTGAGACATAACTCCCTGGACTATATAAAGAGAGAGACATGACTGAACTCTCAGAATATATGTCATAGGCAGGTATGTGCCTAACATTGAGCAGCATCTTACCATCTCCAAGGACATTGCCACAATACAGACAGAAAACAATCGACTTTAACAACTGGCCTAGCTACTGGTGTCATTTCAAAGAAGTTCAGTGTTTGTCAGACTAGGAGGACATGGTTGACAGACCACACTGTTTTACTAACGATGGTCTCCACATGTCCCCGCTAGGCTTTTGGATATTGGCAAAAACATTACCCACCCTTATACTTTCTCTTTTAGGCATTACCAAACAGACAAACCTTCCAACATAACATCAGCTATTCAGGATAAGGTAAAGGTGTTACTGCTCAATAGTAGGAGTCGCAACAACAAACTACACTCCCTAAAATTTCTCTTCACCCAGGAGGATGCTGATATCTGTGCAATTACCAAAACATGGTTTAAAGCCATGGAAAACACTCCGGCAATGCATGACTATAAAGCCTATCATACATTCTGTTCATCAACTGAATGTGAAAGAGTGAAAGGCAGAGGTGTATCTATCTATATAAATAATAATCATACATCAAGACTGGTCAAACAACATGACATGCTTGAGGGTCTCCATGTCAAACTAAATAAATAAGCCCAGGTCAAAATGTAAAAAGAAGCCATCCTGGTGGACCCTTAGTCTTAATAGTTTGCACAATAAAAGAAATAAACTCATGTTGAGAAGTAAGAGGTAATGTGCATAACAGAGCAATAATCCCTTATTGATATAAGAAGTGAATCAGGGAACTAGTCAAGTCTCTGAAAGCAGACTTTGAGGTAAAAATAGCCTTTAAAGGTAAAAATAACCATAAGGCATTTTTCAGTTATCTCTGCAGTCTTAAAAGCAGCAGCCAACAATGTGTGGCATTAGTAATAGATGGCATCTCCTATACTCAGCCAGAAGATATAGCAAATCTGCTGGCCAATGAATTCACTTCAGATTTCATGTCCTAATCACCCCAGTTCTACCCCAAGAAATACCCTCCACCACTCCTCTGCCAGTTATTACCAATGAATAGGTAAGCACAGAGCTTGCTAAAGCTACAAACACGGCATCAACGGAGCCTGACTACATACCAGGTTGCTGCTTAAATAAGGACCTATCAGATCAAATAGGGTATCTACTTAACCTGCTTTGTTCAGATAGAGTGGAGACCAACTATGGTCATCCTTCTTCATAAGGGAGGGCTGTCAACTGACTTGGAAAATTACAGACCCATAAGCTTGACTAGTCTCTTTTGTAAGGCCATGGAAAGAATAATCATGGACCTGATAAATAAAGACATAGGAAACCTCCAAACAGTGGACCCAACCCAACTTGGTTTCCTCAAGGGCAGGCCATGTCTACTAAATCTGGTGGATTTCTTTGAGAAAGTCACTAAGGCTATGGATGAGGAAAAACAATGCATGCTGCCTCCCTTAACCTGGCCAAGGCATCTGACTGATAATGCATTTCTTAAATTTACTTTCAGGCCATGGTTCTGACACCAGTCATTTGCCTGATTTAGACCCGCATGAAGGATATCTATATCTTTAGGGGAATTCATTGATTGCTCCAAGCTTGCATTTATAGGTAAATTAGAAAAAAATGGCCATAAATCCATACATCACCAGATGGATAACCAACTGGCTCAAGAACAGGACACGTGTTTAAAGTGGATAATTAAAGTTTTAGCATGATACCAGTCACTTGTGAGGTGCCACATGGCTCTGTGTTGGGATGACTCCTATTCAGAATATACTTTTTGGATGCCAAGTCCAATGTGGAAGTTTGCAGATGACGGCAAGCTGGGGGCAATCAGTGAATCCCCTAATGATATAGATATCCTTCAGGGGTGTCTAAATCAGGCAAATGATTGGTGTCAGAACCACGGCCTGAAAATAAATGAGAAGAAATGCATTATACTATTTCTGAAATCATATACCCAACATTAACAAGACACCCCTAAGAGTAGACTTAGAGGTAAGGGACCTAGGTATACAAGGAGATAGTAGCTTGAAGTTTAACCATCACTTGTCCACAGTGGTGAGGACGTCATGTCATTCTATGTGGTACAACTTATAAGTAAGGTTATGGCACCAGCTCCAGTATTAGATTATATTAGATTACAGTGCCACTGTGCACAGCCCTCATTAGATCAATAATCAAGTACAGTGCGCCATTTGGAATGCACTTGAGCAGGCACTTACAAGAGCTGGAGTGACTGTAGAGGTCCCTCACTAAGAAAATACGTGCTATTTACAACATGTCCTATGTGGATAAACTGAAAGCTCTTTCCGTTTACTCTGTTTCCTAGGGATTATTAAGTGGTGACCTATGCCTGATCTACAAAGCACTCACAAATCCAGCCTTAATGGAGCTGCTACACATCCACAAGACAAGACGTACAAGGGTCCCCCATTCTAGGGCTCTAATCTTTGCCAGTGAATCAAACAGAACATGCTGGAGAGACAGATATGTATCACAGAGAGTCCCTGCTTTAGAGAAAGCTTCCTATTCACATTAACCAGAGTCCTTCCCTGGCCCTCTTCAAGGCCAATCTGGATCAATGGATGCGACATCGAAAATTCACACTCAGTTTGGCATCCATGTCCCTTATGGATAGGGGCAATCTGCAAAAAAAATGTAAAATCTGTAAAATCTGTAAAATACTCAAAGCATCGGCACAGTCTCATGCTATCCTCCTTTCCCTGGGGGCCATACACTGCGTAAATCAGGTTATATTGGCTTGGCTTGTAAAGGCTGTTGAGTTATTAGCCTACTAATCACCTATTAACCTGTGATTATTGAAGCCTTATACAAGAAATCAAATGTTCAAACCTGGGAAAAGGAGGTTTGTCAGATAAGGTGAGGTTTTGTATAGGAACAAGCTGTTAAGTGGATAAAAAACAAAATCATTTCAAGGTAGGCCAAACATATGTTTGTGTTCCATGAGACATCATGCTGCAGGTGCATATTACAGGTCTGGATAAGGAATTACACCTATATTTTCTGTGTTATAAAAAGAATATTATGTAACACTGGTTGGCTAGAGCCATTCTGTTTTCACCTTGGTTATAACTAATGTTTTAGGAATAGAATACTCATTTAAATGAAGGGAAATTACTAAGTATTACAGCAAGAAATTATGAGAACCTGCTCAAAGATTTGAGAACCATCTGAAATGTAACAGTCTGAGATGTCACTAAATTATGTTTTCATATTTTTTCTTTCAGCTTAAGATCATTAGTTACAAGAACAGGAGAAGGGGTACACCACCCAGTAAAGTTGCCATGGCCAAACATTGGTGGATATTTAGGGGTGTGCATTCATACAGTAGAAACGATCAGGAGAAAAAAAAAAAACAAGAGGATATAAATGAACTCAATAAAAGGAATGCTGGAGAAATTCACCAATAGCATTTGTCCATTCAGTGGGACAGCAGAAGTGGCAGGAGTGAGGGTGCTAGCATTGGGAATGTACTTGGTGAAATATGCAGGTAAAAGCAATGGTGATATGGCAAAGGGAAATACAGGTAAGGAACACATTCAGATGTAGAAGAAGAAGAAGAAGATGAATAAGAAGAAACCGTACAGGTAAGGAAAGTAAGTATAAAAGCCCTGGAGGCAGTTGTGGAGGGGGGCATACCCGAGTTCAGGAAGTATGCTGTGATGGTGAATAATAAGGTTGGATGGGAGACTTTGGAGGAATAATGACAGGAGGGAAGAAAAATATTTTCAAAGAAATGGGAAAAGAGAGCAACAGAAGTAGAAATCAAGACATCTATGAAGGAAGGAGTGATACTGAGATGATCAAAAGGGACTAAAACCAAGGTCATATCATATGAGAGCCAGCAGCAAGTCTTACGAGTGTTCTGAGGAACTGGGTCTGTAAAAGGAGGGACTACATTGAACAGATGCAAAAAGAGGGGCTGCAGGTATGCTATGAGTCCTTCAAACAGGTAAATCAGGTGTTGAGACTGAGAGCAAGTGACTGGCTAGTGTACAGGGTAGGAATTAAGAGTGCTGATGTGGAGGGAAAAGTTAAATGCTTAGGAGGGGGGAGGGTAAGGTAATGAAGGAAGTGGAAGTGGCTGTCGGAGTAGAAAATAAAGGATATTACAGATCTGCGGAACCCTCTCTGTTGGTTAAAAATTCTTGTCTGATCCTTAGGTGGAATTACTACAGGTATAATGTTGCTGCTTGAGACATTGCTTAGTTTAGATGCATAATTGCCAGCTTGTAAAAAGAATGAAATGGAAATGTGTCCTGTTTTGCGCACTTTTCAGTGCGCTGAGTTCATACATGATGAAGAAGTTAAGATATACCATAAAAGACAGAAAACAAACTGCTGGCAACAATGAGCTGATGGAGTGAATAGCTGATAGATGTAGAGTTTTAAAATGTCTGCAGACAATCTAAAATGCATAAGTATGTTTGTGTTGTGTGCTGGGGAGGCAGTCTACTTGCAGCTGAGATATTTAACTGTATGCCTAAAATCAAAGCATAGTCTTTGGAATTAAGTAATATTATTACTACTGATGAGAATCGGTGCTCTTTATATAGTGCATTCAAAAGAAGATGTTTGGTTGGAAACTGGACTTTACATAAGTGCAAACTATGAAGCAGTGGCGGCTGGTGCCTTCAAATCAAAGGGGGGCTGCAGGATTCAGCGGAATGGGTGCGGTCAATGGGAAGGGTGTGGCCAACTAGAAGGGGGTGGAGCTGTGCTCAAAACCACAACAGCTGGAACTTTAATTAAATACGCTGCCCTGGGTGCCAAACCGTCATTATTTGAGTCCAATCAAGACAAAATGAAGTGTAGAAGAAAAAAAATATTTCAATGCATTAGCTACATGACAGCTTATGTAATATCTAGATGGAAACAAAAAGGTTGTGAGGCATGAAAAAATAAATTACTTTTTAAATACATTACTGGAATGTCAGTCAAAATCAAGTATAAAAAAACAAGCAGCACTCAACTCAAACCACTTCTCCTTGCACTGCAGTTCTAATTATAATTTATATTCAGCATTATAAAAGTGTCAAGTAACATTTTATTTATTTTATTTATTTATTTATTTTACATTTGTTTACCAGGGTAGTCCAACTGGATATATTTCCATTTTCAGCAGAGGCCCGGGGAGAAAAGCTCCACATTTGGGTTAGTACAACAAGTAATTCAATAAAAAAGCAAAAAGAAAAATACAGTGATTAGTAAAAAAAAAAAGTACATACAGAATTAAGGTGAAACAAACAAAATATATGAAAAAGTTTATGCTAGGGAGGACGTATTACTTCTATTTACAGTATAGGAGTAGGGGAGTTAAACTTAGTAGGATATTCAAAGAGAGAAATATATATAAGCAAAAGAAAAAATGTAACCAACTGGAATTTTAATTAACATGAGACGGAGACTAACAAAGGTATTTGGAGCTAGTTTTTCAGATGGGAGAGAGTCATAAGATTAGTCTGGATTGATGCAAGGGCATAGCCAGAGAGTCTTTAGGTGTTGTTTGAGTTTTTGTTTAAAGAGGAAATGTGATGTTATAGTACTTAGAGTGGTAGGTAGTGAGTTCCAGTGTTTACCTATGGTGTTAGAGACAAGTGAATCGCCTACAATGTTATTGGACTTAGCTAGCTTCACAAGAGGTTTATTAGAGGACGAGTGAATTTAGATTAGAATAGGGAGTTATAAGATCTGAAAGTATGGGGGTATTTTCAGGTTGGTAAAATAACCTGTGTATAAAGGTAAGTTGGGAGACTAGTAGGGTATTGTTCAATTCTAACCAGTTTAGTTGTAATAGATTAAGACAGTGGTGAGTTCTAAATGGATTTAGTAGCAAATCTAGCAATGCTATTGTATGCATTTGCTAGTTTAGTTTTTTCTTTAAGTTAGTGTATATGGGAGAGGCATAAAGAAGAGTGGAAATAAGATGAGATTGAACGAGTGTAATTTTAGCCTGTGGAGATAGAAAGTTTTTAACTCTAAATAAGGAGCCAAGTTTTCTATTTACAGTTTTGATAGTGTTATTAATGTGGTTTTCAAAAGTGAGGTTATTGTCAATTGTAATACCTAAGAGTTTAGTGGTAGAGTCAGGGACTATGTGTGTGCCATTATTAGAGGTAATAGAGAAGTCAGTGAGGGGGGACTTCCTATTAGGTCTGAAAAGCAGGAGTTTGGTTTTGTTGGCATTTAAGAGTAGGCAGCGTTTCAGGAACCATGCCTCAACTATGGTAAATATGTTCTGTGTTAGGGTTTGTAGGTCAGAGGAGGTATTGGCAGAGCAGATGAGAGTTGAGTCGTCTGCATATTGAATGCATGTGGCTTGAGGTATTGCTACATGTAAGTCATTTATGAATAAAGAGAAAAGGAGGGGACCTAGGATGGAACCTTGTGGTACTCCAAGAGTGACTGGCAGAAGAGATGAAAGTGTGTTATCCCAGAGAACAGCCTGTTGCCTGTAACTAAGGTAGGAGGTAAACCATTGAACCACATTGGTATCAAGTGAGAGAGATTCAACAGGCTTTAGGAGCAGATGGTGATTTACCATGTCAAAGGCTTTTGACAGGTCTAAGAAGAGAGCAGATGTTAGGATACTATTATTGCGGTTTTTATTGATACACTCGGTAAATGATAAGAGAGCGGTGGTAGTACTATGATATGGCCTAAAGCCATGCTGGCATTTAGCTAGTAAATTGTATTGAGTTAAATGGTGCATCAGCTGATGATGAATGCATTTCTCCATTATTTTTGCAAGGGAGATAGGAGAGCTATAGGTCTGAAGTTAGAATACTCTTTTGAGCTGCCTCCTTTATGTAAAGGGATTATGTGGGAAACTTTCCAGATAGCAGGGATGGTTCCTTCTGTTATGGTTCTATTTATAAGGAGGGATATAGGATAAGCTATTGCTTCAGCTGCTTTTGAAGGTATTCAGATGGTAACTGATCTGCTGATGGGGTACAGGGTTTGAGTTTTGGATGAGTTTCAGGATGTAGGAAGTAGAGACAGGTTTTATTTGAAATATGGGAGATTTTCAGGTAGACTGGTGTGGGATTTGTCTATAGTAAGTTTGTTTGCTAAAGACTTAATGGTGTCTGTGAAAAAGGTGTTAAAGGCATTGGCAGTTTGGTCTGAGGTATACATTTCAGCCCCTGATGGTCTGGGTGTAGGAGAGAATTTAGGGTTGACCAGAACCTCTTGGGGTTGTTGTAGTGAGTTTGTTGTAGTTTACAGTAATAATTCTTTTTATCCAAAAATACAGCTTTTTTAGTGCTATTTCTTAACTGTCTAAAGGTTTAATGGTCAGAAATAGTCTTTGTAGTTCTCCATTTAGCCCAAGATTTATTTCTTTTTGTCTTGTCTCTTTAGACAGCCAGGGGGCAGGTTTAGATTTAACTCTGATGGATCGTATTGGAGCATGTTGGTCAAGGATAGCTAGGAATTTGTTATTAAAGTACTTAGTAGCATCTTCAAGAGTTAGGGTTTTTAGAGGATTCCAGTTACAAGCTTTTAGTTCATTTTGGAATAATAATGGGTTAAAGTATTTGTTGCCGCATGAGACTCTGTAGGTAGGAGTATAATTAGTGTCATTTTTTTGTCTAATGATGTAAGTTAAGTAATGATCACATCAGGCAAAGTTCCTACTTTGTAAGTTTGTTGCAGTTTGTTTACTAAGATCCAGAATACTTTCTTTGTTATTGGGTTTATTGATTCTTGTGGGATTATTAATTGTCTGAGTGAAGCCATGAAGATTTATATGGGATGAGGGGTTATTATTAACAGAAGACCAATCACAATTAAAGTCACCTAAAATGATAGTTTCTTGTGGGTAGGAAGAAGATATACAACTTAGGATAGTTTCAATTTTAGTGTAGTTATTGTCAGGAGGAAGGTAGATACAGATGATATACAACGATTTTTGTTGTTTAGTTGAAGTTTGGATCTCCGCTTTATCATCATTTAACGGGATGGCAGGTTGAGAAGAGATATTTAATACATTTTTAAATAGAAGCTACTACCCCCCCCTTTTTTTAGCGGTCCATTCTCAAAATATTGTATCCAGGGGGAAGTATTTCATTGTCTTTAGTACCAGGTTTCAGCCAAGTTTCAGTAAGACAGAGAATATCAAAGGAGTGGGTGTCTAGGAGGGCATGGAGATGGGCAATCTTATTATTAATGCTTCAGATATTCAGATGTCCGATTAGTAAGGCATTAGAAGCAGTTGTTAGTGTAGGTGGGTTAAGGTGTAAAGTATTGTAGGTTGTGTCAGAGAAGTTATTAGATGGTCCTGGGTTGTGGATGTCACCATCACATAGGATTGGTGTTTGTAGTTCAAGTGATGGTTTACATGTAAAGTTGGTTAGATATTTGAGCTTCCTTATGTTAGGATTATTAAAGTTAATGTGTGTATGTCTATGGCATTTGGGTAATAAGTAGTTGGGGGTACTTATAATGTTTGAGTGAGTATAAGTATGACTAGGATTCTGAAAAGCTGTTTGTCTGTGGCAGGTAGTAAAGTGGAAATAGTTAGCTCTTTCATAAGATGTAAGGAAATAACAAAATGTTAAGCATAAAGAGCATATGTATAAGATTATTAGGTTATGTACTGTAGTTTTAGATAAAAGAGACATATTGCTATGAGGATATTAAGTCCTAGGAGGTAAGGTGAAAGGTAAGTGTCAGGGATAGTGGGAAGTGATTCAATTAGAATGTAGAGGGATGAGGTATAGTAATTAATGAGTGGTGATAGATAAAGGAAGTTAAAATAAGTAGTTAAAGGAGATAGGATGGTTTTGGGAGGGTGTGGTTAGGGAAGTATAAGTGTAGGGACACTGGGGTGGGTGGGATATGGGGGTAGGGTAGGGGCAAATCAGTCGATTGTGTGGAGCCAATCAGCCCTTGTAGGCAGCTTATCACTGAAGTGTAGCAGGCAGATAAAGGAGCACCTTAAAGTAGGAGTTGTAAGAGTAAATATAGGCAATAGTTTACTGTAAAAGACAAGTTACCTATATTCTGTGACTCAATAGATTGAAAAATACTGCCTTACAGATCCATTTAGGTGCAAGATAAGATCTGAAAGTGAATCACAGTATTCTGCTGGGGAAAGACCAAAATTATAGGGTACACAGGACAATCTACTTGGTGGGAGATAGGATGGCCTATGTAGGTTAGATAGGTAGGATCCTAAGTGTGCTGGCCCAGTTCTAACAGGTCTAAGCAAAGTTAAATAAAGTAGAGGGTACTTAAGACACATACATAAAATCAAATTGGTCTAACAGCAATGGCCAAGTTGGGAGTTATATAGAGATGCTTCCAGGTGCTGAATGCTTTGTAATACTGCATTGAGGCTTCAGAGAGGTTTATTCACTTGAGGGATATCCTACAGCAGTGGGGAACTACCAAATAGTAGTACATGGATTCCAGGATAAAATCAAATTGGTCTAACAGCAATGGCCAGGTTGGGAGTTATATAGAGATGCTTCCAGGTGCTGAATGCTGTGTTGAGGCTTCAGAGAGGTTTATTCACTTGAGGGATATCCTACAGCAGTGGGGAACTACCAAATAGTAGTACATGGATTCCAGGATAAAATCAAATTGGTCTAACAGCAATGGCCAGGTTGGGAGTTATATAGAGATGCTTCCAGGTGCTGAATGCTTTGTAATACTGCATTGAGGACTACCAAATAGTAGTACATGGATTCCAGGATAAAATCAAATTGGTCTAACAGCAATGGCCAGGTTGGGAGTTATATAGAGATGCTTCCAGGTGCTGAATGCTTTGTAATACTGTGTTGAGGCTTCAGAGAGGTTTATTCACTTGAGGGATATCCTACAGCAGTGGGGAACTACCAAATAGTAGTACATGGATTCCAGGATAAAATCAAATTGGTCTAACAGCAATGGCCAGGTTGGGAGTTATATAGAGATGCTTCCAGGTGCTGAATGCGTTTATTCACTTGAGGGATATCCTACAGCAGTGGGGAACTGCCAAATAGTAGTACATGGATTCCAGGATAAAATCAAATTCCAGGTTGGGAGTTATATAGAGATGCTTCCAGGTGCTGAATGAGGCTTCAGAGAGGTTTATTCACTTGAGGGATATCCTACAGCAGTGGGGAACTACCAAATAGTAGTACATGGATTCCAGGATAAAATCAAATTGGTCTAACAGCAATGGCCAGGTTGGGAGTTATATAGAGATGCTTCCAGGTGCTGAATGCGAGGTTTATTCACTTGAGGGATATCCTACAGCAGTGGGGAACTACCAAATAGTAGTACATGGATTCCAGGGATCCACCAGGGAGATGAACAAATTGTTGGAGACTTTGCCAAGTAGCAATCTCTGTGATGCCCACACTTGTAAAAATGTTTATTTTCCAAAAAAAGACCTGCTGCCTGACAACAACTTGTTTCATGGGGAAAACATGATCTAAGTAAAAAATGAACAGCAAACAAGAAACAAGCTCAAGATAAATTGCTTAAAGGATTACTGCACAGGTTATGGACCACAAATGATAGATTGGCATTCTGTTTAGTTTACTGGTAAATCCTGCAAAGATGACTGAAAGTCTCCAACAAATGTAATGAGCTTCTGAAAATACTGTAATCCTGTCCTTTATTACAAATACTGTCATATGCATTTCAATACCTAAGGCTTAGACGTTATCTAGTTATGTAAATATTCTCTGCATGGCAACAACAAAAAGGCTTTCAGTGTTGATAATTCTTTAACAGTATGCTTATTAAAGCTTACTTGCATCTTACAATCCCAGACAAGCTTACCTGATGGTCATTAAAGCATTGTTACTTAAACACAGAGCAACAGGGCACTGCAACATCATGCATTTTCTGAATAATAAGTAGAATAAATCAACAGTATAAAATATGACAGAAAACCAGAACATTCTGCAAAATCAAGGACAGATGAAAAGTCACTATAGTACTTGTGTCTACCTTGGATGGGGGAATAGTCTGCACACTTACACTGCATAACTGCTCCTTGCCTTGCTTGGACACATCCAGAGTCACTACATGGGGGAATATGCTGCAACAAGTATGTCACAATTTGAAACGCCTATGGCTGACAGTGATGGCTCTGACATATTTGTCATACTTCTCAACCTCAGAGGAAGAAATCTGGACAAAGCCATACATAGAAGTGAGACAAAGGTCCAAAAATAAGGAACATTTTTAAATATTGCTCTTATAAACTTAGAAAGATAATAGAATAGTAGTAGGTCTTGCATTAGTATGAATTTTCTGAAGGGTATGAAATCTAAAACTCAAATGTCTGTCATTATTTTCTAACTTTAATCTTTAATGATTTGCCACTATTTTGACAGAAAACCACAATTTTATGAAAAACAGACCAAAAATGTGATGAAAAAATATAAAATAGCCACACAATACAGCTGGGAACCTGTCAAAGAAGGGAAGCATTTTTAATATTAGTACTGCTAACTTGAGCAGCTGACAAAATAAGAGAATCTACATCCATTTCTGAAATAAAAGTAATCTATAACTCTGACCATTAAAGTTATTTATTAATTGCAAACCCTACACATTTTCTTTAAAAATTGCCATTTTGCGGAGGGATTATTATGGGAAGAGTAACATTTTGAGCCAAAATCGGGAACAGTTGAGATGTTTGGATATGTCTAATTCTATAAAGCAATTTATTTGCATGTACCTCTCAACCTCTTAATGCAGGAAATCTGGACAAGGCCAAATATATTGGGGGAACATACAAACAATACTAAAAATTGCTCTTGTATAAACTCAGACAGTTGATAGAATCACGTCTTGTTTTAGCATGCATTTTTCTGAAGGCTATGAAGCCTGAAACTCAATGTCTGTCATCATTTAGTGACTTCATTCCTAAATGATTTGGCAGAAAACCACAAGTTTTATGAGGAATAAACCAAAAATAAGAAGCAAAAATCTGTTCATTCTGCAAAAATCTGGCACTTGAGAGGTACAGTTCAGCCAGGGCTGTCTTTTGTGTTTGCCGCCCTTCCCCCTCACAAAATCATGGTCGAATGGAGCCTCCCCCTGCAGCCTTCCAATGCCCATTACTTGGCTATTTCACCCCATTTACCATAAACACTACAATGTGCATACTGCTTTACTTCTACGATGATTTGGATTTCATTTGAAAGTTTTATTTTGCATTTTACAGCTCAAACACTAATAGATATCTGTTAAACAAAGCAACGCAGTCTCACAATGGAAATAGACTTGCATTAAAACTTATCTGCCCTTGAAACTCACATTCATTGAAACAGCATTGAAACCCACGTTCAAAGAAAATACATTTTGCCAGTGGCAGATAAAGATTAACTTTTGGCTGTTTTCAAATCGTAGGCCCCTTGCACATGAAGCATACATGTGTTCTTTGATACACCTTCTTGATTGTATTAAATTATATTCCTTGTATAATACAGTATAGTTGTTAGATGGCATTTTAAATTTATTGTTTTAAACATTTTTCCAGTAAACAATGAAACAAAATGCATGCACCAATAACGACAAAACTGCCCAATTCAGAATATTTCCATCATAAAAGTCTACTAAAACATCTACAGTCCACCAGTATCGGTAAATATGCACAATCTCTGAAGAAGTAAAAGTCATCTAAATAATTCCACATTAAAGAGATCTGTAACTAATGAAGAGGTTGCTGCTGGCAAACAACTTTATATTTCATTGTTTCATCTACAAATAAAGTGCCTGTTGCCCTGGAGGAATCAATTGCCTATGTTACATTAAAAAATGCTAAGTTAGTAATCTTGCAATAGGGAATGGATGGCAAACTGATAACAGGTTCATATTTACTAGGTATCTTCGCCAAAAATGACTGCAGCGTCCAACCCCTTTACAACATAGTACAGTATCAACAATGTATCTCTGTACTGTGGTAGTAAAACCCACAGCCTTCTGCATCAAAAGCAAGTACACTACCCGTTGTGCTATCAACAAAGCAGGCCGATTCACCATAAGCAGCACTAAACCTTTCTTTCCCTGCAGCTATCAGCTCTTCTAAAATCTGCTTGACACTCAGCTGTATCTCTCAACTTTGCAGCACAATAAATCTGGAAAAAGCCAACATTTTTTTTTTGGGGGGGGGGCAAAAGCCCAAAAACCAGGGACACATTTTAAACATCGCTTGTATAATCTTGGAAAGTTGCTAGAATAAAATGCTGTGTTACTTGCATACATTTCACTGCCAAGTCTTGAACCCAGGACCCTATGCAAAATAGTCAGAACAATATACCACTATACCAAATCAGCTGTTTTGTGAAAGATAGGACGACTAAAACTTAAATGGCTACCATTTAGTGAATTCAGTTCTCACCATAGCTGTCAACCTCTTAGCACAAAACACCTGGACAAAGCCAGTAATGGGGGTATACAGGCCTCAAACATATTCAGTGAATTCAGTTCTTACCATAGCTCTCAACCTTAGCACAAAAAACCTAGACAAAGCCAATAATGGCAGAATACAGTCTCAAAAATAGGGACACATTTTAAATATTCATCTTATAAACTTAGAATCTTGCTAGAATAAAAGGTTTTGTGTTACTATTTACTTTCTGAAGAATATGAAGTCTGAAATACAAATGTCTGTCATTTTAATTTATTTAACATTTTTTAACCAGGAAAGTCTGACTTGGAACAAAAGCAAATTTTCAACAGAGACCCAGGGAGAAACACTCCAGACACATGTCTTTGGAACATGGGAGGTCACCAGAGCACCCAGAGGAAACCCATGCAAACACAGGAAGGACATGCAGACTCCACAGAGAAGACACCCCAGCCAAGAATCAAACCAGAGAACCTCTAGCTGTAAGGTAATAATGCTACCACTGCACCATCAACTATTCAATACATTAAAAATACAGGAACCAAACCACAGATTTTATGAGGAACAGAACAGAACACAAATATGAGGGAAAAATCTGCAAAGTTTTCATAAATGGTGGTGGTTAGGGAATTTGGTGCAGCGGTTAACATTGTCACCTCATAGCAAGAGGTTCTCTGGTTCGATTCTTGGCTGAGGTACCATTTGTGTGGAGTTTGCATGTTCTCCCTGCGTTCGCGTGGGTTCCCTCCAGGTAATCCGGTTTCCTCCCACTTTCAAAGGCATGCTTCTGGAGCATTTCTCCCCGGGCCTCTGCTGAAATCTGTGGAACCTAGTCGGACTTTCCCAGTCAACAAATGTTAAATAAATAAATAAAAAATAAAATAAAAATTTACGCTCTTGCTACCTGCACCCAAGGTACAGGATTCAAACCTGAGGTATTCTCTAACCACCACCAAGTAGCCTAAGTTTTCTCTGGCCACCAGTATATATCATCTGGGGCATTACACACACATTTTCTGATCCAGACTTAATCTGTACACAGTATGACATCCTCAGTCTTGCACATACTCACACACACAAGCTTTCATTGAAATAGGAATCACTGAAGTGATCCAGTGTGATTCTCCCTTTGCTGAAAGTCTTTTTCCCATGTGGGGCATAAACAGAGGATGCATTTTTTTTATATTTTCAGTTTAAGTGTGTTCAAACATCTATTGTTTTAGGATAACACACACACACACACACACACACACACACACACACACACACACACACACACACACACACACACACACACACACACACACACACTATTGTGTCTATTTCCATTTATAAGTATGGTAGATCTCTTAGGCTTTTATTTAGCTTGCTTGTTGCTTGCCCATATATAGCAGTATTATTTGTTTACACAAGTACAAATCGTGACAGTTAACTGTTATGTGTGAGTCTAGTTTTGTCAAACTCTATCTTTCCTGCACATGTACATGCCTCCAAAAACTACAGTCAACAAAACGATGCAGGTTATAAAAGTGTGAATAAGAAAACTTGGAGTCACGAAGAAACAGTTATGAGAACATATCATTCACCAGTACAACTATACTATCAGTAATATATATATATATGTGAGAGTGAGAAGAACCATTCTGTGCAATATCTCCCCCATTAAATCAACTAATCAAATACAATATCTGCTGATATGTGAAGCTAAGATGCATTCTTAAATCAAAACAGCAATATGTGCACTGAAAAATTATCCCTTAACATAGAAAGATAAAAAAAAGGAAACACAGAATATCCCTTTAGGCCACACACACAATCCCGGCTTTACACACTACCTGAAACATTGACCTGGGTGTCTGCCACAGAATAAATTGTTTCTGCTCCTCGGATTCTGCTTCTGCCACAGTAAACTGAAGATCCACAGAGGATCCTTGATGTAAAATAAATGAATTAAGCTCCTCAGAGGATCCTTGATGTAAAATGAAATGTTTCCGCTCCTTGGACACATACTTTGCTTCTGCCACAGTAAAATGAAGCTCCTTGGAGGATCCTTGATGTTGGCACCGGAATGTGCATCATGCACACTGCCAGTTCCTGTTTCCTAATGCCGGAATCAAGTACAGACTGCAGACTATGCAGTCCGATCCCCTTCCAGTCTATGCGGTTGTAACTGCATAGACTTCTGGGGTTTCTGTGGACTGCTGCCTTCTTCCTGAATCTGGACTGGTTAAACAGCAGTCCAGATTCAAGTTACTAACCAGGCATGCATAAGTTCTGGGATTTTTGTATTTTATTTTACAGCTGGGGGGGGGCTGCAGTCCTGCAGTCCAATATCACGAGCCACCACTGCTATGAAGCACTTTGGCAATAAACCAACTGAAATAATACATACCTTACTTTGTAAATCAAGTAAATATCCAACCCCCAATCATCTCATGAAATATTACACTCTCCCAGACTATTTTGCTCACATAGTCAGCATTAAATACTTATTCATAAATCAAACAGGTCAGAAGCTCTTTATATGCTGTAACAGTATCAGTGCTCTGAAACATTATCCCTGTTTTGTTACACACTGACCCAAATGTCAAAAGATTCATAATAAAACTGAAGCATCACCTGCAATCCAAAAGGCCCTGCCAATGTGTTACAGACTAAAATCTGTCAAAAACTTTTGCCCAATACATTTCAACAATTTTCATCAGAAACCATTAAGACTTTAACCCTCTATGTTCAACCTACTTTTCAATTCCATATTTTCTAATTATTATTATACTCTACGTCTTCCATTCCTCTTTTCTATCTCCTTTCCTCCTTTTCTATTATTTGGTATATATTTCCTACCTACTTAGAACTTATACATATCTTTCTTATACCTCTTTTTCTTTATCTACAGTTTATTCTCTTTGGCTCTCACTGTTATATGTATTTTTGTTGTACCAATCACAAACTTTACATAATTAGCTTTTGTATTTTCAGCATATACTGTCTGCCTGTGTGTAACATCTAAGTAAATTTGCTATTCAACCACTGAACTCAGAACCAAACACAAAACTCCATAACACTTGTAAAAACTAAAAACAAGTTCAACCACTCTTTAGTGAACAATAAAACACAAATGTAATAAATTTAAGTGCTTTCATCAAGTTTGTAACACAGACTTCCTCAGAAGCAGAAACTCCTTATAATTAATCTAACTTTACTTGAGATATATCCATATCTTAATCATTCAGTTCATGATATGTTGCAGGGGATGAATCTTCCTAAATCTTACTTAACAATTTTGAGACAATTGAAGGATCTCTCTATAAATTACTTTAAAGACTTTAAAATTGATGAGGAAACGTTAACTAACTGTTCAAATTTATGGTTAACTCTTAGACAAGATACCAAATTTATTACCTCTACAAGTGAACTGATAAAAGAGTTGAAATACCAAAATCAAATACTCTTGTCAAAATATTGGAAAGATAAAATACCATTGATAGAAGATAATAAAATGCTAAAGGCAATTAACTTAACAATAAAATCAGTTTCTCTCCAAAAATTAATATTTACACAATTGATGATATTTAATAATGCCTACTATACATGCCTTAGCTTGCATAAATTTAAGTTGAAAAACTCGCCAAAATGTCCATACTGTAGAGATCAAACGGCGGACCTCTTGCACATGTTCTGGAGCTGTAAATGTATATACAAGCTTTGGAATTCCTTAAAAATCCAACTACAAAAGATGGGTTATCAACAGTCTACACTTTCTTGGGAGTTCATGATTCTACATATCCCTCCTAATAATTTGGATAGAACCCAAATGATTATACTTATGAATATTTTCTTACTAATGAAACTTTATATAGCTACAAATTGGTTGACTCCATTCCAAACTTCATGGGAAAACTTTAAAGGTTTAGCCATGAAACATATTTTAGCACACAAACTTTTAATTAAGGATAATAAAAGGAATATTAATAATCCGAAGGTGCGTGAACAAATTTTCAACATTATATTAGTTTAATGTACCAAACTCAGTTCAACCCCAGGACATGCATACTTAGTTTGAAAGTTGGTAAGAACAATTAATTTTAATGATAGTAGATCTTTTGACTCTTGTTATCACATGCTCCTTTCTTTTCTTCATTGATGTTGTTTAACGGATGGAAGCATTTATGTAAATAGAGTACATACTTTGTAGTATGGGTGTTACTAGTTTAATTTGGGTATTATTTGTATCTCTTTTCCTTTACTGTTTTTTTTTCTTTATTGTATAAAAAAATTGATAAAATAATAAAGATTTATTATTGAAAAAAAAAGAAACAGAAACTCCTATGACAAATAAATGTAAATTTGTAAAGCAAAGTTTTTAAATCTATCTAAACTATCAAAACTATCACTACTTCTATCACTCTAGTGTAGTGTACCTAGCATCCCACCTGCTTATTAATTTTTCCTATACTATCTATTCTCTTATACTTGATATATCCTTTACTTAGCCTATAGGCTGATCACTTGTGCAAATCTCTATCCTAAAAAAAAGTGCCCCCGGCATGTTTTGTTTTAAATTTGTTATTATTGTAAATATTTATTATAGACTCTTTATCTGTTATTGTTTTTTCTCCTCCTCATTTTTAGCAGTCCTACTATTGCAATTGTTATGGGATTATGATTCCTCCTACTGTTTAGTTCTTGTTAAACTGCCTCTGCATTGTTACTTCTACTACATGAAACCTTTTTTTTTTTTTTGTTCTATATTTTTGTTTTTTTGTGTACAAAGTTACTAGTATATAGTGGGCTTTCTCTCCTCTGATGAAAACTCTGATGTATGGATCCAGACTAGCCCGGTCAACAAATGTAAAATAAAATAAAATAAAATAAAAATAAATACCTTCCAAACAAGTCACATGATGTCAAATAGTCAAGCTAAAAACACTATTTGTCCTATGTTTTCATTCACAAAAATCCCCCATTCACATATATCATATTCACATTGTTTCAAATACATTTACATGCAAAATAAGTGTACACACTACAATAAAAAACAAGAAATAAATGATTTATCACACATCATAAGAGCAAAGTTTTTAAATCCTACTAATCAAAACACTCTCATTCAGGCCAGGAAAGTTGTATGCATTCAATTTAATTTGCCATCTCAAATCCTTATATTCAAGCAAAACCTTTGATGGCCCCTTGTAGGATTTTCTCTTATCATATCAATACCCATAAATGGAAAATGATGTTCAAGAAATTTTAAAACATGTTTTGCAAGGGAATTGTTGACATTCTGTTTCCTGATATCTGACAAGTGTTCATATATACTTTCACAAATTTTGCTCTGGGTGTCTCCCACATAAAAACAAGGACATTCTCAGCCTAAAGCCAAATAGACAATACCATTTGAATTGCAATCACAATAAAATGGTGTATTTAACACCATTTTGTTAACCAAAACCTTTTTCCCAACCAAAAGGTGGTTGCATTGCTTATAAAATCCAAATGTATGTGTCCCTGCATTTTTGTGGGTAAGAAGAGTTGTCATATTAAACCCACTCTCCAAATATTGTTTAATCATTTTACTTTTTCTGTAAACAACCTGTAAGCCAGTACCCAAGGTATCAATGTAGCCTTCAAAATAACAAAATAAATTCCAGTTCTTTTTCAAAACTTCACTAATTTGAGTATATTTAGCATTATACACAGTCATAAAGGAATGCAAAAAATATTTTTCTTCTAGTGGTCTCCTTTTAGTCAAAACCACCTCTCCACCTCCATCTATCCTGAGTAGTACTTTAAATTAACCATCCTTTCTTTTTATTTCTACCTCCTCCTTTACCATTTGAATTAAGGTACTGGGGTAACCTTGAGACAGAAACATATCAGCTAAAAGCAAGGCTTCTGTCTGGCAAACTTCATCTTCAGTCACTAACCTCGAACGTCACTCAAATTGCCCTTTAATGATGGCCTTTTTCTGTTCCTCAGAGTGACTACTATCAAAACTAAGAATGCTATTACAATATGTTGGTTTCCTATATATATTACTAATAAATATAAGGCTGACAACATCTTTGGAAGCTTCCCTATCTAAGTAATTAGTTTTTAACATATCAAAAGAAAAGGTAAATTTCAAAAAAGATTTTGTACTGTTTAAGTACTGAATAAAAAGATCAAAATCAGCCAGTGTTTGTTTCCAAATAATGGACATGTCATCCAAGAAGTGTAGATATAATTTCCAAGGGGTCAGTCCTATCAACCCAGAAACATAAATTTTCTACCAATACGCCGTGATTATATTGGCAAAAATGGAGGCACATGCTGCCTCCATTGCCACACCTTTCTTTTGTAAAAAGTACTGGCCATCAAGCTACACATAGTATAGTTGTTTTTCAAAACCAGTTCCAATAGAGTAACTAACACATTAACTTCATTGTTGTTAACTTCAGTGGATTCAAATAAAAACTCTTGAAACCATTGGGATGCCAACTCATGTGGGATGACATTAAACAAATTAACTACATCTACAGTGGCAAATGTAAGATTATCTGTGCATGCAACTCCTTTAAGCTTCAACAGAAAATTTCATGACTCCCTACAAATGTGTGAGAAGCCATCCAAAACATTTTTTCAACTTAATGTCAATGTACTTGGCTAAAGGATGGATCTTTAATCTTCAAGCATTTACTATAAGTCTCATTGGGGGTGTTTACTATCTTTGTGTACTTTTGGGAGCCCAAATATTGATGGTACTAAAGTGTGTTGACATTGTAAAAACAACCATTCATCATAACCGATTTGTTCCTGGTTCAACAGATCTTGCAATAGCAAATCTATCTTAGAATATGAGATGTGTATACAATTTAATGTCATCTCTTTATAAAAATCAGTATCAAACACAAAGTCATGCATTCTATTTAAATAATCTTTGTAATCCCTAATAACAACCCCTCTCCTTTATCAGGTTTCATAATCCTAATAGATTTGAAACTGCACAGACTTTTCAGTAGTTCAAATTCTGCCACTATGAGATTAAAGTCTGTATTAAACATCTTATTCTGCCATAAAGAGGGTGGCCGTGGTGGTCCAGCAGTTAGCATTGCAGCCTCATAGCAAGAGGTTCTCCGGTTCAATCCTCGGCTGGGGTGCCTTCTGTGCAGAGTCTGCATGTCCTCCCTGTGGTTGCATGGGTTTCATCCAAGTGCTCCGGTTTCCTCCCACATCCCAAAGACATGCTATAGGTGGATTGGACACTATAAATTGGCCCTAGGTGTGAGTGCATGCATGTGTGTGTGCCTTCTGTGTAAGGTTGGGCGCCGAGCTGGCAACTTGATACCATAAAATTCCCTGCCAATCATGAGTGAACAGGTGATCTGCTGTGGCAACCCCTAACCAGGAAAAAGCCGAAAGAAGAAGAAGAAGAATTCTGTCATAAAGAATGAATATCAAATTCACAAAGTTTCTCAAAGTCTAATAAAGGCAAAACAAGGGGGGATTAAATGTACTATTCCTTCTTAAAACATTATAGCTATGTCATTTACTTTTATCATTGAACCAAATTTTCAAATTCAAACACCTCAAAAACATTTTTGCATCAATAATTAGTTGCTCGAAAGAAGGTTTAACTGCGGGAACAAAGTTCATACCTTTAATCAGAAGGTCTGCATACTCAGGACCAAAATCCACATGTAAAATTTTAAATCTTGAAATCACGATCTGTATTATATAAAAATAGATGGTCCATCATCATTGGTTAATTGGTTCAACATCGGACCAATCTCAGAAATAAAGTCACAATTCTCTACCCGATGGTCAAAAACAAGCAAATTGTCCAAGTCACAATCCATTGAACTAAAAGAGTTTGTTTCCTTTGAAAAAATGGACCAGCTTAGCTCTGTGTCTTGTAAAACATTGCTTTCCTCTTGTGCCTTTGTTGGACTGGGATTGACTCCATCCTGATTGTTCTGTTGTACAAAACACTAACCAGTCTTGTTTTTTATCCTTTTCGAATGTCTCACTGTGCCTCGATCTAAAGTGGGCCGTAATACCTCAGATTCCCCGTGACAAGGTGCAACACTATTGGCTGTTTCATTTTCATCCTGTATACCCTCCACCAATTAATCAGTTTTCGGATAAGGTGTCCCATTTTCATATTTCAATTCAGTCCCGATTGAATTTCTTCTCCTTCCTGGTCTTAATGCCAGAAATAACTTTGTCAATCTTAGTAAAAACACAATGGTACCGTTCCTTGTAGTTGTCAAAAAAAAGATCATGAGTAATGGTTTGGGCAAGGTCAGTACCTTTATGGATTAAAACATCAATAGTCCTTTGGTTGTGTTTAATAAGGAGCTCAAGTAACTCACAACCTTGCCGATTATACAAATTAAGTAGCTCCTGATGCAATACTGGTTTGTACCAATACCATTAGGAAATTTCCAATATCTGAGAGCTTTTGGTATTCTTTTAACATTTATGTTCTCCAGAAAATAACTACTTTCAATCTGTAACTTTCTAATTTTGAGCAATTTGTTCTCATACAAATCAATCGTTTGTTGCAAAGTACTGTATACATGATAGATACCTTGGTTAATATGAATAGACTGGTTCAGCCAAGAAGTAATATCAAATTGTTCTGTATTAAATCCATTGGAACCACCCAACATTTCCATTCCTGGTAAAGTGTTAAAATTAACTTCCTCTTGCCTTTGTCCTTGCCCCAGTGGATTTGCTATTCACTTTATCATGTCAGGGGATGAGGGTACATATTTGGGTACACCTATTTGTCAATCTTTGGTGTAAGCCATGAATGTGTAAGGGAAGTTATCCATAGGTTAATACCTGGTGGATATTGACAGACTTGTCATGGAGATGGGATGATATTCCAATACATCAGCATGGGTGTGTTTTGGGGAATGCTGGGGCATAAAAGAAACAAGTAGAAATATTTTAGGAGTAGTATGACATTAGACTACAATCCTACATTTGTTCACAGGCCCTAGACATTGGTTGAGTTTAGCCCATGAGAAGCTAATACACATCTGTTTGACCCAGTTAATGAGGAAAGGAGCCGGTGGCCGCTGGTTGTCAACCGTAGAGACCCATGGGGGAAAAAGCTATTCACAGTATCTTACTTTTCTCTTATGTTAAGTTTTGTCAGGATATTTTAAATGTTATTAATATTTTACTTCAGCTAACTTGCTTTGATCTTTTTAATGTCATTTCAGTTTATTCTAGCTTAGTTTATTATGATGTATTATGAAGAGTTATACACCTTAATAAAAATCTTATCCTCTTCCATCTTAACTTTTGCTGCCTTTCACTTGAGTAAAGCTATGTTTATTTATTGATTTGTTGTTTAACTGTGTTAGTGATTGTGCTGTATTCTGGTTAATTTGTAATAAAATTTGCTGCAGACTACAGAACACATCCAACTCACTACAAACTGCTCCTCTCCCATAATGCATCATCAGAAGGTGGGACTGGATGTCATCATGGCATCAGGAAGTAATTGGACAGTTGCTCAGAATACAGTACACAGAAGCAGCAGTTTATTAAAATTAGGAAATATAGGTCACCTGACATTAGAATAAGAAATAAAGAAAGACCACTTTACAAAATGAGGGCATAATTATATAAAAAAAAAGCTAAAAAAATTGCACTTGATCTTTAAGCAAATTGCTATTTAACTGTCACTGATTCTTTACAAGGGATCAGTGGTGAATGGAAACTATAGATGCTTCATGTTATACAGCTAACAAACTGAGCCAAGGACTGTAAATTTAATGGCTTGCATAATTCACCGATGAGTCAAAACAGTGTGATGTAAAAGAAGATCAAACAAATGAGAGCCTTGTAAGATAAGCAGACATGATCCTACTTAGGCCTCTAGATGTTTGCAGAGTGACTGAAATTACAACTGCACAGTTACAAATAAACTGCAGAAAATGAGCTGTGTCAGACAAACTGAATCAAGTAAAACCATACAAGTTAAGATATAAATTGAGAATTACTTATATTACTAAATTAATTATAGACTCCACAACCATAGCCCTCCTTCTGTCATTCACAGACAAAGCATGAAAGCCACATCAAAAGAAAAACAAAGCATTGTGAATAAACTACCGAAGGACCAAAGCTAGTTAACCTCCTCATGCTACTCTAGCCTGCAGTACAGTTATGACTCAACCCCTCCTAACCATTCTAAACCCTTTCATACCATTAACCTAACTTCTTTCTCCTTTCAGTTACATTGTCATGCCTTCCCCAAACAATAGCCTCATCTGCATAGACTTTGTTCACTTCCACTCACTCTACTCATGATACTGACTCTCTCTGATTAGCTTATACAAGCAGTTTTGCACACATTATCACCCTGCAGGGTCCGTAGACGAGTACTGCCTTCCCATATTTCTATTTTAACTACTGCACACATTCATAATACCACACATTGTACTACACAACATTGAAAGAAGGCTAACACTAACTACAATTTTCCAACAAAAAAGTAAACCTAAATATTTCTTTGTAATAACCCCATAAAATGCACAACATCCTCCTATTACTAAAAGGACACATTCGATTCAGCCCCAGCCTACAACTCTCAATGCAGAAAACCAACTCTTCCCCAACCACAACATTACCTAAGCATCCTAAGCACCAAACTATTTTATCCTTCATCTGTGGAAACCTTAGCATTAAGTTAGAACAAGTTTAGAAGTGTCTCACATAGCATACTACAGATAGCTGTGCTCTGACAGGAACCTGGCTCACACTCAAGTCAGACACTGTGCACACCCACTAACTGTGGCGTCATGTGCTTATACAGGCCTGGTACCTGAACAGGTGGCCACTAGATGGTCTTCAATAAATCTACAATAAGCTATAGCATAGTTGCTACCTCTTCCACTACTAGTGATGAATTCATAGCAAAATGGCTGATTTTAAATTAACTCTCCCAGAAATCACAACTGACTTTCACTGCAGTATACCCATCTCCTGTGTCGCCCACAAACTTTGAAAATCTTTTACAATCCCACTTAGTTCAAACTACTTCTAGTCAATTGTAAATCACAATAACTGACATTCAACAACTGTATTTCTGATCACCACTTCTACCAACTTTTCATAGAGCCCACCAGACCTAATCAAGCAGCTAACAATAACCACCCCCTGTCTAAATATCCTCATATCCAACAAACAGTCTGATATATCGAAGAGCCTAGTGCTCAGTCCAGACATAAGTGACCGCTATCCCATTACATTCAGTCATTTACTCTTGAAAGAAACCCAGATTTCCATCACTTTTATCACCTTTTTAAATCAACTTGTTAGCAAGCTACGAACATGCTTACAGAGCCATTAACAATATAAACTGTCATTTCAAATATAAATTTAGCAGCTACCTTCCTTATAGAGGTCATACATAGTATATAAGACCAGGTCTTTAGCCAGAGAGGTAGATGACATAAAGCTTTATGTCTACTATGGTTTAGTCCTGAGCTGCAGTGGCTTCTCAGGGAAAGAGATCATATTACAATGTAGAGAATGGTAAATTTCCCATTATACAATGACCCCCCATTAATATTCAAAAAATGTGCATGCTGATTGGTCAGCGTGCATGTTGTAAATCAGAGTTATAGTAATGGAAAAAGGTCCGGTCGCCCGGACTTTTTCCATTACTATAACTCTTTTTTTTTTTTTTACAGCAATGGAGAACGCAAGATCGCCGTTGCTTTACACTGTCTTGCTATGTTAAACTTGTTTAACATAGCGAGACAGTTTGTAAAAAGCAACAGAGATCTTGCTTTCTCCATTGCTTTTTACAAACTGTTTCACTATGTTAAATGGGTTTAACATAGCGAGACAGCTTTAAAAAAAGCAACGGCTCCGTTGCTTTTTTTAAAGCTGTCTCGCTATGTTAAACCCATTTAACAAAGCAAAACATTTTCTTTTTACAAACTGTTTCGCTATGTTAAATGGGTTTAACATAGCGAGACAGCTTTAAAAAAAGCAACGGCTCTGTTGCTATTTTTGAAGCTGTCTCACTATGTTAAACCCATTTAACATAGCGAAACAGTTTGTAAAAAGCAACAGAGATCTTGCTTTCTCCATTGCTTTTGCCCACAGCTCTGATGTACTGCATAGGCATATGCATGCGCAGTACATCAGAATTGCAGCAGAATACCAGACAGCTGCGGAAGGGCAGCAAGGAGGCATTATACAATGCCATTATTTAAGAAAATTATTTTTTTTCTTAAATAATGTCATTGTATAATAGCAATAACCTACTTCTGGGTGTGGATAATGCTGGATTTACCCATGGCTGGCTTTGTTTGGTCACTCGGGCTTCGCCCTCGTGACCAAACCACACCATCTGTGGGTAAATCCAGCATTACCCACACCCAGGCTTGGGTTATTGCTATATTATGTGCTGTATGATACCATTCTCTTCACTGTAGTGTGATCTCAGTGTTGGTATATTTAAGTAGCAGGGGGTGTGAGGGGTGCAGGGGAGCTTGCCCTCCCTGCAAAAACTTACAAGAAGACTTCTAGTCTTTTTTAATTTGTCTACTTTTTGTTCTACTTTAATATTCAGTGTTGCAGAACATTGATAATCTCATCCTCGAAAATGTGTGGTTCGATGTTCTGCAACTTTAATCATTTGAAGTAGACATATATATATATATATATATATATATATATATATATATATATATATATATATATATAAAATATCTCTTTCCCTGAGAAGCCACTGCAGCTCAGAACTAAACCATAGTAGACATGAAGATTTATGTCATCTACCTCTCTGGGTAAAGACCTGGTCTTATATACTATGTATGGCCTCTATAAGGAAGATAGCTGCTAAGAAGTTTTCATGTTTTTAGTCTTTTTTTTTTTAAATTTGGTATTGCAGAACTTTTATCCTCTGGTCCTCGATGATCAGAGGCTTAATGTTCTCTAATTTTGTTACTCTGATGAGAAAATCGATGTATGTGCAGTAACAGAAACCTGGTTTAAGGCTCCAAAGGGCACCCCAGCACTAGCAGGCTACAACTCATACCATACAATTCGGCCACAAAACCCAGACTGAAATACAAAAGGTGGGGGAGTATCCATATTCATCAAGGATACCCACAGCTCCAGGTTAGTGGCACAGCATGATGCTTCAGAGATCATCCACGTGCAACTAACAATGGGGAAAACTGCTATTCAAATTATAGTTTGCTACAGATCACCCACAATGTCCCAGGACCCCCACTCCGCTTTCCTGGAAACACTGGGAAACATAAAGGTCCTACAAAACACCCTGATATTGGGTGATTTCAATTACCCAAACATTAACTGGGAGAACTACTCAAGTACAAACTCCCTTGCTCAACATTTCCTAGACTTTATAAACTCAAACGTCCTGGATCAACTGATCAACACCCCCACCAGAGGTGACAACATATTGGACCTGGTCATCACCAACATGGGCGACCAGTGTTCCATGCCCGAGGTCAACCCCTCGCAGATTAGATCTGACATTAAACTAATCACTCTGGATATCCACATTCTGCCACAACCCCTGGTCAAAGAAACCACTGTGAAAAACTTTTCAAAAGCAAACTTCACATTACTTAAGACAGAGGTGGGAAGTTTCAAAGTCCCCATGCTAAAGGATAACGCTGTCCAAGCTGCAAAATCTTTACTAATGCACTCTATGGGCACCTACAAGAATGCATGGATCGTGCTATCCCAAACAAAACCAAGACTCACTCCTCCAAGAAAAGGAAACCAGTCTGGTGGACCCCTGCCATAAACAAGCTATACAATAGAAAGAGGAAACTAGCACAGAAAAGAGTAAAATCCCAAGAAGGGAAGACACCCCTGATCAGTATCAGCAAGAAACTATGTTCCCTCATAAAATCATCCAAGGCTAGCTTTGAAAGAAAAGTTGCCATGGAGTCCAAAGATAACCACAAGGCATTCTTTAGCTATGTCAAGAATCTAAGTGGCAATTCTCAGATCCGCTCGGAGTTAGTGCAGAATGGCACAAAGTACACTGAACCGACCGATATAGCAAACATCCTGGCAGACAGGTTCAGTGCAAACTTCACTCCCCTCTCACCCCCAAAAGGGCCCATAACTATACCAGAAGAATGTAGTGCCTCTGAAATCACAGACACTCAGGTTAAAACAGCCCTCTCCAAAGCCAGAAACACAGCATCAATGGGACCAGACGGTGTCCCAGGCTGCATCCTACATGAGCTCAAAGATGAACTAACCCCTCACCTAAACACACTGTTTAAACTCAGCCTCTCCACAGGCTACATGCCCACAGAGTGGTGCACAGCTATGGTTATTCCACTCCACAAAGGTGGAGCCACAACAGACTATAGGAACTATCACCCTATAAGCCTGACTAGCTTGGTCTGCAAAGCTATGGAGTGCATCATTATGGATCTCATTAACAGAGACACTGGAAACCTCCAAACACTGGATCCTACCCATTTCAGCTTTGTTAAGGGCAGATCACGCCTCCTAAACCTGGTGGACTTCTTTGAGACAGTTATCAAGGCTATAGAAGAGGGAAAGGTGGACCACACAGCCTACCTAGACCTTGCAAAGACCTTCGACACCATTCCCCAGTCAGGAATTATAGACAAGCTCACCAGCCTGAACATAAACCCCTATGTCATGAGATGAGTTGCCAACTGGCTCACAGACAGAACCTACATGGTAAGAGTTGCGGGAGCTAGGTGTGACTCTAAACCGGTTACAAGTGGCGTTCCCCAGGGTTCAGTCCTAGGACCCCTCCTGTTCAGTATATACTTTTCAGTGGTACAGGCAAGCACAGGAGGACTATGGCTGACCAAGATCACAGACGACTGCAAACTAGGGGCTATAACTGACTCTCCGGCTGACACAGACATCCTCCAAAAGGGTCTCACTGAGACAGATACCTGGTGTCAAAACCATGGCCTCAAGCTAAATGCCAAAAAGTGCATAGTCATCCCCTTTGGAAAAAACAAAGTACCCACAAACTACCACATCGGTGGTAGCCCCTAAATACGGAAGACGTAATAAATATATATAAAATGAAATGTATGTATGTATATATATTTATATATACACACACATATATATATATATATATATATATATATATATATATATATATATATATATATATATATATATATATATATATATATATATATATATATATATATATATATATATATATATATATATATATATATATATATATATATATATATATATATATATATATATATATATATATACACATATACATATGCAAATATACATAGATATACATAAATAGATATAGACAGACAAATATATATATATAAAGAGAGAGTATATATGCAAATAAAATGTATACCTCTCAACCTCTTAGAGCAAGAAATCTGGACAAAGCCATAAATAATGGGGGATAAAGGCCCAAAAATAGGGATACTTTTTAAAAATTGTTCTTACAAATTTAGAAAATTGATAGACTAACAGCTTTCACATTAGGATGAATTTTCTGAAGGGTATAAAGTCTGAAACTTAAATGTCTGTCATTATTTCCTGACTTTATTCCTCAATTATTTGCCACAAAACTACAATTTTATGTGAAATGGTGTAAAAATATGAAGCAAAAATCTAGACATTCTGCAAAAATCTGTACAGTTGAGAGGTGTGTGACAGTATATATATATATATATATATATATATATATATATATATATATATATATATATATATATATATATATATTGGCCAAGTGATGTCCAGTCCTATGGACCTCACTCATCAAGACTAGCCTTATGGGTAGCTAAAGCAGCACTTCATTTCATGTGCAGTGGTAGCTTGTTCAATAGGCTGGGAAATACACTAAGTTAGGACTCTGTCTCTCTAGCAAGTCTTGCTTATTTGCTAGAGTAGATTTGTGTTCCTAATATGTCTGTAAAGCTACTGGTTTTGAGAATAAAGACATGGTCAAATTAGGCTTGATCTTTCATTGCTCTAAAAACAAGATGAAGGTCACCTCACAGCAGCCTGTGTGCTACATATACTATAAGGAGAGATATACTAGTCCATCAGGATGCTTAAATGAGTATTATAGTTAAAGGATAATCTAAACTGCTGTTTGTGAAAAATATTTCTTTAAGCTCACACCAGTCTCTTGGAATAATACCTTACAGGATCTTGCTGAATTTAAGGAATGATTAAAATAGTAACTCAAGTATGAGTGTAGTAGCTCATACTTTAAGGATGCTGTCTGACTCCAATCACCTTCCAGTTTCACTTCCTTTCACACATGCTTTTCTTAACTTAGTTGTTTAAGCTCACCTGCATGTAATACTTGTCTTTATCTATGTATAACTGCAATTTGTATGTTTGCTGTATGTTTGTACTGGTATTTGTCTTAGGTTGGGGCTGAAAAGGATCTTGTACCAGACTCTGAACTCAGTTAACAAACATCAGAGAAAAGAAAATTAAATAAGTAAAACATATTGCAAATCATATATAGCTATGTGTGTCATGTGTGTGCAGGTGTGGGTACTGTGACACTGCCAGCCCAGCTATCTGGGAATTTTGTAAATAGTTATATGTCATTTGTGAATACCAGCATGATGCCATTGCTTGGGTTACCAAATGTATTAGAAATATATGTTATATGTATATTAAACTACTGATACAGAATCTTATGCTATGTCATGTTTCAAGGATGTGTCCACAGTGTACCCTATTGGAAAAGAACAGAAATGCATATAAACTATATACCTGTGCAAATGTATGTTTTAATAGTAGAAGCTGGAACATACAGAGTTAACTTGCAAAACTTCAAGTAAATAGGTAGCACCTCAAGTGCTTTTATGACTGTGTTATCTCTCAGTGAAGCAGGCACAATGTCTAGAGCTAGAGGCCTTTCTATTGTCTTGAAACAAAAATAATTACTAGGTTTCAAATGTAAAAGTGTTTAATTATTTTATGACTTCCATGTTCTGCAAACTTCCGAGAGATATGTACTTCTCACACAGAGATGTTAAAAATATGTTAGTTTCTGTTAGCCTGGAACTGAAGGCAGGTGACAAAAAGTGATGTCATCCAGGCTAACCCTGCAGTAATATGTGATATTAATTTAAGAACTCTCTCGGAGAGGGAGAGAGCATTTTGTATCTTGTCTTGGACATAGTAAGAACATCCACTCATCTGCATTTGCCTTGCTCTGTAAGTAAGATTTAGGCATAGCATCTTTTAGCTATAGATAGGAGTATAGTAAAGATTAGTTTAGATGTTTTCTGTATTTATTTGAGACTGTCCTGCAATGCTGTTTTAAAATATTTCCTGTGATTCTGAACTCTGTACTTACTGTGTTGTTTGAGTATTGTCTTGTTATTTTATTATTTATTATTAAATATATTTAAAGCTTTTAATTGTGGCTGGTTTGTTTAGAGATATTTAAGCTTTTAGAGTACTTGGATATGTATTTGGTGACTCTGTACAGGCCACCCCTAAATAGCCTTGCTCTTGGTCAGACTACCATTTGGATTAATAGTAACATTACACAGTAAGATTGAGCACCCTTTGTTAAGGGCCTTAAAATTAGTTGAAAGTAATGTCTGGGGCAGCTGGTACTACCTTATAGTCTGGGCACAAGGGGGCATAGCTAGTAAACCTGTGCCAGCCTTTCCAGGGTGCATGTTTGTGTTTAAATCAAATCTCAAAATGTGCATGTGTCAGCTACTTGGGCAGGGGCATGAAGCACTGGTCAGACAGAGAAGGGTGCTGGAGGTTATGGCTTGGCCACTCAGCTGAGATCTCAACCCTATAGCTGTGCCAGTGGGGAGTTTTAATGGGGATCTGGAGAAAGAGAGAGAAACCAGCCCCCAGACTGACTGTGATCTCTGTGTGCACGTAAGGGAATTTGTACTTTACTGTGTATGTACTTGTCATCCTCCCAATGTGTACAACCCTCACTGGTGGTAGTGGTGAGGACTGAAGCTCCTTGATTACTGGGCCAGTGTAGGGGCATCACATGTACATCCTGCAATATACTGGTACCCTATTCCAGGAAAAACTTTGGTTTCCATACAGTCCTGTAATGAATAAAGTGAGTAAATAAAGAATAAATGAATGACTGTATAGATAGCCATTGCCTGCAGTGATTTAATCCACGTTTTTGCAAATTTATGGAAGAAACGTATGGTATGGTATCTTAGACAATCAACTTTCACCGTGCAGTCCTGAGGTATACAATGTTGATGATAAAAAGGATTGTACTTTTCTATTTTAATTTATTTTGTTTTAAGTTTGGTATCACAGCCCTTTGGATTTAAAATTGACCCCTAATTTTTTTCTTGGAGTTGCAACTCTTGTAGGGGTCTCATGAGAGACTTAACTCACAATATTTCACTATCAGAATATATACATTGAGTACGCACTTCTGTGATATTTGCAGCAATGAAAGGATCTCACATCCAGTAGGTTTTGCAGGAGGATCACTTTACTATGAATGATCAGTGTATATAATGCCTTAGTAATAAAACCACAAAATAAATCAAGCGAGTACATGTCTAAAGAATGTTTAACTGTTCTCAGTGCCATGAATGTTACAGTATGTAAATAGTTATCTGATTCTATTCCCCAAAAATCATTTTGTGAGTGTGGTTTTATAGAAATATTGAACAGACACATTTTCATTTATTTATTTGTCTGTCTATCTATTTATCTCTCTCTCTCTCTATGTATATATATATATATATATATATATATATATATATATATATATATATATATATATATATATATAGAGCTATCTAGCCATTTATCTATATATCTTCTTTCAACAAACCAAATGATGGATTTAGGTTGAAATGAAATTCTGGTGTAAAATAAAGATGCAAGAGAAAAAGTTAATACATTTTACACAATACTCTTTTAAACACACAAACACACTAATGTGAATATTGTGACAATGGCACAACAGGTAGCACTTTGGCCTTTGGTGCAGATAGATGTGGGTTTTCTTTCAGCACAAAGTATATGAATTTCTAATACTGCAGTGCAGCCTAAGCAGGTTGCTGCCCCTCTGCGTGTGTTATCACTTGTATGAGACATTAAACTGAGGCCCCATCCGCCTCTGATGGTGGGGGCTCAGATGGCTATAAAAGATCCCACAGCAACTGTCAAAAAGAGTAGAATAAGTTCCCCTGATGGCCTGGCCAAATTTCTCCTAGTAGTATAAATACCACCTCAGGTATACCATTAAAAGAGACTACTAGCCTTGTGGGACTAACCCGGTCTGCAAAGAATAAATAAATATTGTACTGATCAGCATGCCCAGTCAAAAACATGCACTATTAATTAAGTGCTTCAAACATCTAAGGATCTGGACCAAAGGTGATGGTTCTTCAGTCCCTCTGTTCATTTTCAGAACAATCAGTGAAATAAAAGCAAAGCTGTTAACTGTGGGTTGGAGGAATAGGGCTTTTTTCTAATCAATGTTACAAAACAGCATCCTGACCGAGTTTGTCTGTCACTGGACGCATGCTGCTGTAATGTGCACATCTGTGTAAGCTATAATGTGCACATCTGTGTACGCAGGGAGCCAGCAGTCAAACATTTCTCAAGGAGCAGACATTTTTTTCTGTTTCAGTAGGAACAAGTTTTTGTCACTGAAGCTGTTTCATAAGAAGGATGTTCCTGAAATTGTTAGGAATTGCTTAGTGACACCTGATATTGAAATTCTTGTTCGCTCATGATAACATGGTAACAGGTCATTCTCTACCTCTTTTGCCCTTGTACACTGCTGTGTTACAAACAGAAAATATTTTATGTGATCTGAAAGCCAGTCTGTTGTCACAGACATGATTATAAATGCTGCTCAGTGAATGAATAATCCTTAGCTGTTCTTGCCATCACATCTTCCTCAGTTTATCATAGAAATGTTGCCAGATAGCTAATTAGTACTGCACTTGTATTTCACAATTGCATGGTCCCATTCCTACCACAAAAGTCTTGTTAATTCTTTGTTTCAACATTTATGTTCATCATATTGATCACTGTTGCAGTAGCCTAGGCTATATGGGGTATAGTCTACCAAGGATATAATAACTAGCCAACTTCCACAGCTATAGGGCTCCTTCAAGACACACAGACTGTCAGGCAGTTTGAGCTGAGTTAACTAAAAGACAAGTTTGAGTGCCAAGCCCTTTAGAGCTTTATTGCCACCAAAGAGTACACCCCTCTGAGGCTTTTGAGGATCAGTGGTTGGCTTGGTGCTGTTCCTTTACTGGGCAGATAAGTTCTCTTTGGGAAAAAAAACTTCCATTTTCAAATAATTGCTTGTGTTTGTCATTTTCCTCTTCAAGAAACATATTTTTAAGCTAAGAGTTTTGTGTTTTAATGAACTGCCAATAGACTACATTGTCCTTTTAAATGGGATTGCCTTTTTCCTGTTAGTTTAAAAGTTGTTTAAAGTAGCTAAAAAATTCTGTGGAGAAATTGTGTTTATTCTACTTTGGGGGCTGGCAAAGTGTTGTAAAGTGCTTTTTACTGTGTTTTGCCATGGAGAAAAGTGACTTCTAAAGACTTTTAGTTTTTACTGGCGTTTGCTACTTACCTTCCATTGGAAAGAGGCACCAAATTTGGCTTGAGCATGGAACAAACTACAGGTCTAATGGTCAGTCATTCTTCCAGCCACAAAAAGAAAAATTTAAGCAAACAGCCAGTGTCACCACAGCAGACTACCAAATTGTCTCAGCCGCAGATGGGTGACTCTGCTGTGGTTATTTGTTGCATCTCAGACCACGCATCCTTTACCCTTGATCTCTCCAGTGTGGCATCAACAGCCACTATAGACAAGATTTAGCCATATCCACTGATGCTGTTGGGGTCTGCTCACTGGGCAAAGGAGAGCCACTCATTGGTCATTAATCAGGGTTACATATGGCAGTGGAAGGAAATTCTTCCTTTCCAGGGGTCACACCTAATCCTCCAGATCAGACTTTTGTTTCAACTGGTCCTTCATTACATGCTGTCCCAAAGAGTAATAGAACTAGTCCTTCCTTCCCAGGTGGGAAAGGGTTTTTATTAAAGGATGTTCTTAGTGCCAAAGAAAGAAAACGCTTGGAGAACAGTTTTCAATCTTTCTTTTCTAAATCTGTTTGTGATAGTGTCCTAATTCAAAATTATGTCACTTCACAACCTGTTGCATCTTTTTCCTCTTTCATATGTCCTGGTAACACTAGGCTTAAAAGATGCTTCTCATCCAAACTTTAGATGTTTCTTATGGTTTTGCATGTCTGGATCACACTATCAGTTATCTACCTTCCCCTTTGGACTATCCACTGCACCAAGAGTGGTCATAAAGTGCCTAGTTCCAGTTATAGCTCATTGCAGGCTACATGGTATCCACATCTTTCCATATTAAGATGAATTGCTTATCTTTGCAGAGGCTTTTCAAAGTGTCAGGAATTTCTCTGTCTTGGGTGACAGATCTTTTACACAAGTTGGCATTCCAAAAGAACATTCAAAGGTCTTTTGTGACTCCTTAACACAGAATTGTGTTCCTGGAATGTCAATTAGACACTTTAGCTGAAAGAGCCTTTGTTCCAGAGGAAAATACATATCTATATCTAGAGTTTTCTAAGATTTTCAACTCAGACTTTGGTCACTGCAAATACCTCATGGTTTTGGATATCATTTCTTATGGTTCTTATGATACCCCTGGCAAGACTCCACATGAGAAACATACAGTGGTATCTGATATCTCTTTGGTCCCAGCACAAGTACTCTTTGTCTTTTTAAAATCCCAGTGCTTGGGTTTGTCAGAAGAGAAATCACTTGGTGGAGACAACAGATATCCTTAAATCCAGGTCTCCTTTTTCCTTCCCTGTTCTAAGCAGTCAGTCACCACAGACATCTTGGACTTTGCTTGGGAAGCAGTTTCAGGAGGGATAAAAGTTCAGGGTGTGTGAAAACACCAAGGGCAGATGCAAGCGTATAAATATCAAAGAGATTCTAGCCCTGATCAAAGCACTTAACTCTCTGAAACATTTTTGGTCCCTGGGACCTCTTCAAGTTGTTACAGATAATACCACAGTTATGTACTAGTTTAACAAGCAGGAAGGCAATAGGTTGTACCCCCTTTGCAGACTAACCCTGTTAGCTTGGGATATAGCTTTACAGCACAATCTCACTACAGGCATCTGACATTCTGCCAAGGCAAAACTGTGTGGCAGACAAGCTGAGCCGGACTGGGGTAGGCCCTTCCAAATGGAAACTAGGTCAGTGGATCTTCCAAGATGTGAGCCATCTGTGGAGAGTTATTCAAGTAGACCTCTTTGCCTCCAATCTGAACAATCAATTGCTATGATTCTGTTCTAATATTCTATGCAAGAAATCCTGGAAGATAGATGCCTTTTCTTCTCTTTTCTTTAGACAATCATGTTCCAGTACGCTTTTCCACCCTTTCTACTAATATCAAGGGTACTTCTGTAGATTCAGAAGGAGTCATCCAAGATCACTGCAGTCACTCCCTTGTGAACCAAATATCTGTGGTGCTCCCTTCCTCTTGAAATAACCAGGGGCAATTACTACAAGCTTCCTCACAGACTGGATCTACTCACACAAGAACATAGGTATTTGATACACCCCAACATCAATCAGTTTCGGTTGACTGTCTGGATGATAGGGCCTTAATTCCCTTTAGGCACCTCTTTACTGAGGATGTACAGCAGGTATTAAAGGAGGCAAGAAGGTCTACTACTAGAAAATCATATATTAGCAAATAGAAAAGGTTTTCTAGCTGGTGCCAACAACATAACCAGCATCCATTCAGGGCTCGTTGTTCTCTCATTTTACAATATTTATGTGAGTTACTATCTATTCCCTTTCTTATTCCTCTGCCCAGGTTCATTTATCAGCCAATTCAGCACTTGTGGCCATGGATCCCCTTATTTTAATGTATTCTTATATCAAAATGATTTTAAAAGGAGTTGTGCATAACAGGCCTCCAGGAAAACCAATGGCCCCAGCATATGATCTTAATTTTGTGTTAGAGAAGCTAACATTTGCTCCATTTAAACCAGCTAACCTGGCTCACTTGAGCTTCTTAACATGGAAAATAGTTTCACTAATTATTACCTCTGCAAGAAGAGTATCTGAGTTACAAGATCTACTAGTGAGTCAACCCTATCTCATTTTCCACAAGGTCAGGATTTCTTTAAGAACTAATCCTTCCTTTATGCCTAAAGTGGTATCCAAGTTTTCTTTAAGTTAAAGTATCCATGTCCTCATTTTCTTTCCTGAACGTAAAAATGAGGGAAAAAGGATATTCCATACCTTGGATGCCCACAGATAACTCAGGTACTATCTTGACAGAAGTAAATATTTCAGATCTTTTGATCAATTGTTTATTTTTGTGAAGGTAAAGAAAAGAGACAACCTGTGCCAAAACAGACTATTTCTAAGTGGTTGTCGGACACTATTACCTTTTGTTATAATCACCATAACAAAGGTATGCCAGACAGAGTCAGTGTCCATCCTAATACGGTATTGTCTTCATCTGTGGCCTTCAGGAAAGGGTTGGAGTCTAGAAGTATTATAGAGTTGCTACTTGGTCCTTGGTACACACCTTTGCAAAGCACTATAAGCTTGATTTTTTTCTATAGGTTCAGGTCAAGCTTTGCTAGACCATTCTCTAGGGCTCCTGGACTCTTCTCCTTCCACTTCCCAAATGTAGTAAGCTATGGTAATTTACCCGCATAGCTTAGGCTACTGCAGCAGTGATCAATATGATTAACATAGTAAACTTGCCATAACAATAGATGTTTGAATGATCACTACTGCAGTAGCTGCTCCCTCCCTCCATCCCCCTTATTTTTTGGTGTGCTGTTTATGCCAGGGTATGCACATTTATTTTTTTGTTGTACCTAGCATTGTGCCTTCAGGGCTCAGCCTCCCTCTCTCTGCAGCAGGAAATCTCTGAAGGGCTTGGCACCCAAGCTTCTCTTTTAGTTAGCCCTGAAGTTTGGAAGCTGTCTGTCTGTTATATCCTTGGCAGGATATAACCCCATCTAGCTAAGGCTATTGTATCACAGATCGTTCAAACATTTGCTGCTATGGTATGTCCACAAACACAACTGTATTTTCTTTCTTGTTCTTTCCTTTTCTAAAAACATCTGTGCAGAATAAGAGCTGTAACACTTGCTTGCACTTTTCCTGTTTTCCCTATAGGTGTACTGCAAAACCGCATTATAAACATTTTCAGAGATATATGTTGCATGCATAAAGTATATGTCTGACTTTTTCTTACAAATGAGAGAAGCTGGAGGAACATGCTATTCATGTCACCTAATCTATCACATTATTGTATTTTACGTTTATACCATCACTCTTTTTTTTTCTCATCTTCTCTCAAGTAAGCATTCCGAGCACCCCCAGGCTATACATGAAACTCCTCTTAGCCATTTCCTTCATCATCTCTGTTACTTCCTTTGTTTTATTTATTCCTATTGTTTTATTTATTATAAATATGTTTCCGGTTTTATCATCAGGGCAGAACTCAGCATGTTCAGGATGTGACTTAATCAACATCCATGTCTGAAACAATAGCATAACTATTTCTGATCATCTCATACCCACTCCACCACATTGTACATGATACCATGTTAGGTATTCACTACCTGTCCTTGACCTGTCCAGTCTTACATCTCAATAGCTCAGCAACAAACAGATATAGAGGTGAAGCTGACACACACATTTACTCTCAAAACATGTTCTTCCAGCTTTTCATAATATGAGGTGAAACACAAAAAAAGAAACAATTTTTGCATTCCCACTGTGTTGTGGATTTTGCTATCACAGTTCCCTTACTGTATTATTCTTATTTTGAGGTCACTCAGTATTGTCAGGTCACTGCAGTGACTGACAACCAGTGTAAAACTGTGCTGCTGTTATTCTAGGAGTCTGCTAGATTGGACAACCAAATAACCACTAACATACTATGAGTTTGCGTATACTGTACATTAATCCTGTAACTCTGAAACATCAAATGATAAACTAGAGCTTTTATGTTCTGATCTGAGCAAGTGGTTGCACTTCTCATGTTAGCGTATGCTACAGCTTTTTTTTGTCTTTTTTGCAAGCATAACTAACTCCAGGAAAGCCATAGGGTCAGGTTCTTTGCTTCATCTGCTTTACCTAGAGATATTTTTCTTAGCATGCAAATACTGCCAGCATTCCTTGCAGAAAAGTGCACAACCATACATTTTTTTGCTTCAGCTTATTATATTCATATATGAAAAGGGACATATATATATATGTATATATGTGTATGTATGGGTCTACCTGATAACGCCAAAAGCTGAAAATGCCGCCGATGAGAACACTGACACCGGAAGATCGACAACGGAGATGACCGTCAGTTGAAAAGCCCGATGTTGAGAACACCGAAATGTTAAGGTAAGTCTGCGATAGTGACAGACCTTAGGGTTAGGGGCGGGTTAAGTGAGTTAGGTTTAGGGTGCGGTTAAGGTAAGTGTGCGATAGTGACAGACTTTAGGGTTAGGGGCGGGTTAAGTGAGTTAGGGTTAGGGTACGGGTTAGGTGAGTTTGCGATAGTGACGGACCTTAGGGTTAGGGTTTGGGTTAAGGTTAGTGCATAAATAGTTGTGTATGTAAGGTTTAGTGAAGGTTTATAAGGTTTTTGGTGTGCTTGTGTTGTGCGTGTGTTTTTCGGAAAAGGTATTTGTTTTGTTTTGTTGATTGTTGGGATTGTGGTTTGTCGGGCATGTGAAGTTTCGTGCTTTTGAACTGTTGGTTTTGTGGTGTCGGTTATCTCGTTGTCAGTGTTTTGGCGTGTCGGTGTTTTCAGGTAGACCCGTATGTATATGTGTATATATATATATATATATATATATATATATATATATGGTTCTACCTGACACAGCGCAGAAGACCGAATCGAGCTCCAGAAGATCGAAAGTGAAGAAGACCGTGGCAGAACATCGACAATGCAGAAGACCGACGACGGATGACAACACCACGAGGATGCCGACATGGGGAAAGGCTGTGTGAGTATGCGGTAGTGACGGACGTTGCAGGTAAGTGTGGAGATTGACGGTCTGTGGGGATAGGGGTGGGTTAAGTGAGTTAGGGTTAGGGTGGGTTAAGTGAGTTAGGGTTAGGGAGGGTGGGTTAAGTGAGTTAGGGTTAGGGGGTGGGTTAAGTGAGTTAGGGTTAGGGCGGGTTAAGTGAGTTAGGGTTAGTAGGTAAGTGTGCGATAGTGACGGACCTTAGGGTTAGGGTAAGGTTTAGTGTGGGCTTGTAAGGATTTTGGTGTGCTTGTGTTGTGTGTGTGGTTTGTGGAATGGGGATGTGTTTTGTTTTTAATTGTTATTGTGGTGTGTGCAGTGTATGGGGTTTCGTGTTTGTGTACCGTCGGTTATTTCGTTGTCGGTTATGTGTGGTTTCGTGTTTATGGACTGTCGAATATGTGGTGTCGGTGATGTGGTTGTCGGTGTTGTGTGGTTTCGACTATGTCAGGTAGAACCATATATATATATATATATATATATGTGTGTGTGTGTGTGTGTGTGTGTGTGTGTGTGTGTGTGTGTGTGTGTGTGTGCGTATGTGTGTATTCATTTTTCCCCTTCTGCCATATTCAGCACCAGGATAGCAGCAAACTAGATGGATTGTAGACCAAATTGATGCATTTTTGGTATTGTCTCTGTAATCTTCCTGGTAAACACATGCATGCTATAGATGCAGTGTGATTTACACAGAGTGAACACTGTGTGTGTGCCCCCAGATTGACATGGGCTTCTATGGTTAAAATATGAGCTATTATGCACTTCGGTTAGGCACCACCAAGAGTCAGGAAAAGAACAAATGAACACTTCCCTTCCCTCAGTATGAGAAAACAGACCAGTGGCGGTTCAATCCTATCTAATGATGTGGCTTTTCAGATATATGTATTTCCTTACTGAATTTAGGGTGACAATATCCATAGTCAGGAGCAAACCCTATCATGTTGTAGCCATTCACCTGGCATTTTCTACTGAAACCCAGCAACAACCTATCTGCACAACCTGTCAGCTTATCCATAGCTCCTTAATAACAGAATGCCTCTTTAAATTCTGATCCTGTCACCAGTGACCACCACAACCATCTTGATGCTGCCAGCAAGCAGGTTAGCTGCATTCTTTATTCCTGTGCAGTGTAGAAAGTATATTATGTATTTGAAAACCACTGTTTACCCTCTTTCTAGATAATGCTTTTTTTTCTCTTGAATTTTGTCTACCAACCACTTACATATGCATTTCATTGGATTCATTTTTTTAATTCCATTACTGTTTCACATCCCCAACAAAATATATGAAGAACTAACTAAAAGACATTACTGAGGTACTAAAACTCCACTTCCGGGATTGTTGCTGTGTCCTTTCATTGTCAAGAATTATAGCGATGGATCAAATTAAACATGCACTGTTGCAGTGACGGGCATCCCATTCAGGATCACTTCTTTTTCATACACACATTGCTTCTTAGAGCAGACTCTGCAGCCTTATGACTTTGAATTGGATAAACCAGCTAATGGGAAATAAAGAATAAAATAAATCACATGATCTCTGTATGGTAATATCATGTTGCATTCATATGTAAGATCTGAAAAATAAGTAGCTTGACAGCCTACCTATTAATACTACCTCGATAATGTTTCAGTTAAAAACATTACAGTGGCAGGTTTATCATAATCAGGAATGGGTCAGAGGATGCCTAGTATGCCAGACACAGGTCAACTCTTAGCAGGCTGTAGGATACTGAGTATAGTGACAGGGGTTTGATTTGGTCCATGTAGGATATGATGTTTAGGCCCTGTATTATTTTAGTGAAGCATCTCTGTGGCTGTTCCAGTTGTTGCATGTGTCTGGACAGATATATGCCAAAAGAGGCATTATATTCAATGATTGGCCTAATAAGGGTGTGTAAATGGGGACAATGACATCCCTAGATCTAGACACCGTCCCTTTGTTTATAAGCTGTTCAATATAGATGGACTTTCTTCCAGCAAAAGATACATATTGGTCAAGTTAGGTCACTGTCTACATAGGTTCCCAAATCCTGATCAACTGGATCAACACTTAGGGGTGTATTATCAGTGTGGTAGTTACCTGGGGTAGGTGACTTCCCAAAGGATACAATAATGCATTTTTTGCCATTTAGTTTCAGACCATGGTTTTAACATCACTTATTAATTTGAGATAAACCTTCCTGCAGGATGGCTAAGTCATTTGGAGATTCAATAACTGATGTTGGCTTGCAAACTTAGTCAGCCAGATCCATTTTTTGTTAGCTTTTACTTCAGAAAAGTAGATGCCAAACAGGAGAGGCCACAGCAAAGGAAGCATGCAGGACTCCATTGGTGAGTGGTCTCTTTGTGGAAGTAACTTTCCATTATTTTCATTATCTGCATCCTATCTTTGAGCCAGTTGGTGCTCCAGGGGGTGACACAGGAGGTTATTCCCAGTTTATTTAGCTTTTCTACTATGTATTATGCCTGAGTGGGTAATTTTGTCAGAAGCTTTGGACACTTTGAGATATGTAATGTCCACCATTTTACCTACACCCATTGCTTTGATGACCTTTTCAATAAAATCCACCAGGTTGAGGGAGCATGACTTGCCCTTGAAAAATCCATACTGAGATAGGTCTAAGGTTTGGAGGTTCCCAGTGCTGTGACTGATTAATTCCATGATAAGTCTTTCCATGGCTTTATATATATATATATATATATATATATATATATATATATATATATATATATATATATATATATATATATGAGGCTGATCAAACTTATGGGGTTGTAATTGCCTGTGTCTGTGAATGGTCCTCCATTATCTAGGGGAATGACTGTAGCTGTTCTACATTTAATTGATATAAAACCTTTATGGAGGCTGGGATTGCACAGTGTTGTTAGGGATGTGGCTAAATCATGCTTCATGTTATTTAAGATGCTTCCAGGGATATTGTCAGGACCCATCAATGCAGTATTTTTAGCTTTTGATAGCACTTCTAGGATTAGGTCTTGTGTGATAACTGGAGGTTTCAGGTATATCTTGAGGAATAGATGGAGGGTAGAGAGAGGTAAAGTTAGAGCTAAATTTATCAGCCAGTAGATTAGGTTTCTCTTCAGCCTCAGTGTTGGTAACATTATTCACAATCAGCTCAGTGCATTCCTGTGTTGTGCTTTTGAGATTACGAACAATTAAAAAAATGCCTTGTGATTGTCTTTGGGTTGAGTACTTATTTCAGACTCAAACTTGACTTTGTTGGATTTTATTAAACTCCTGTGTTTGTTTGTTTTTTTCAGTGACAAGAGCTTTTACATTCTGGTAATTACTGTTCTTACTTTTAGTCAAAATTATTTTCATTTTATTATAAAGCTTGTTTATATTATGGTTCCACCATCTGGGTTTGTTTCTGGGGTCGTCATGCACTTGTTCCTATAGGGTACAGCTGGATCTTTGCAGCTGTTTACAAGCTGGTATAGTGTGGTGCTGTACATTTCTGTGTACTTAGTGAAGTTAACTGGGTGTGGTAGAGATTTGAAGCTTGCCAATGTATAACTTAGGAGTGGATAGTTTGTCTTAATGAAATTTCTAAATTTATCTTGGGTGGAAGAGATCACTGGTTTCAGTTTTATTTCAAAGGAGACTGCTTTATTGCCAGACCTAACAAGTTATGAAGATTTACAAGGGATGGTGCAAGATGCTCCCATATTATTAAGGACAAGATCCAAGATGTTATACCCCCAGTGGGTACTCTTGATTAATTGTTCCAGGACATTTGTATTGACAAAGTCCAGGAATCCCTGTGCTTGAGCACCAGTGGTGGTGTAGGTTTCCCAATCTACTGTTGGATAGTTTAGATCAACTATAAAAATGCTAATGGGTTTAATACAGAGTGATTCTAGTTCCTGTAGATAGGCATGCTTTTGTCATAGAGGGACTTCTAATGTTAGCCAACATATGGTCTGGGACCTTTCTGATGGTTATTTGGACATGAAGAAGCTCTAATGCATCATGCTGCTTTACCAGCCTTGATGTGAATATTTTCTGAATATAGATGGATACATCTCCACCTTTTTTTCCTCTCCTGCACAGTAGCCAGTCCAAATGTGTGAATGGCACTAGAGCCCTGCACAGCCAGAGAACTTTCTGCTATTTTAAACCATGTCTCAATTACTACACAGACATCATTGTCTTTCAGAGTTAAAAGGGCTTGTAGGGAGTGAAAGTTTTAGTTCATGCTCCTAGCACTTATCAGTAACACCTTCATATTTCCCTTTGCTTGTTTCATCATGTTGGTACGTTTATCAGGTTGACATTGCCTAAAATAGGCACTGTGGGGGTAGACAATATCTTTGTCAATAATCAAAACCCTAGAGGGGGCAAATGTTGGCCATCCCTGTTGAAGCAGCATGATGTATCAATCATATCCTCCCAGGCTGACAAATATTATACCCCCTTTGAATGACACCAAAAACTAAACCAATTATTTGAAGTCAATTATTTTTTGCTCATATCATAGCATCATCCTTTGAGAAGGTAAAATGTTGCTCGGTGCTAGGTTCATACATGCCTTGGACATATAGTCTGACAGCTCCAGCATGCCTCTTCATATAATCCAGGGAGGTGCACTTCAAGTCATTGACACCAGCATGAATTATGACAGAGTCATACTGGTACATGTTGTTCAAGGACTTGAGTGCATGCACGATCTGACAGATCCTGGCACCAGACAAGTAACTGACCATCAGTCTTTCTGTGCTCAGCCTGGTAAGAGACACATCTGTATGTCTTGCAATGGAGTCACCTATAACAAGAATGTTTGGACGAGTCGATGCCTGCCTTACAGGCTCAGCATCTGGGACTCTGGGACTCCTTTTGCTAGGTCGAGCACTTAGACTTAATATGCTGAGTTTGTTTTGCTCCTGTTTTGCGTTTTGGAGGTCTTTGAGGTTTAGGCAAGTTAATCTTTAGAATAACAGCATATGATGGATTATGCATATTGTGATAGCCTTAGAGAGGTGTGATGTATGGTGTACTGCTGACGATTTTTGTGTCTGAGTTTACTGTGTGTGAAATTTTGCCTCCAAGAATATTTTATATGTACATCTCTCACACACTGTGTTATATTGTTTGAGTAATAGATGATCATCAGATAGCAATCTCAAGCAAATGTATTATATGTAATTATTGTGTATTGTCTTAGAATCTATTATGTTTTCTCTTATGTATACCTTGGAGCTTTTATCCCCGGGCCTCCACCGAAAATGGGCTCTCCATGGCCCAGTGGCTTTCCCAGTAATCAAATTCCAATAAATAATAAATAAATGAGATATTTCTTGCACTGTATCAAGATACCTACCTCAATCAGGCTGGCTATAGAAGTTGTGGGGAAGTGCTGGTCCATGATAATGACATGAGTGACTCTGGGGTCAGGGGTAATGATAACTGGTTAGAGTTTGGTTTTAGAATAATGTTTGGATAGACTGGGTATTTAAATTTCATTACAAAACAACTAGCCTGGAAACCTTTTTCTGTCACCAGCAAGAACCAATAAACTACAGTACAAAAAATTCACTAATTTGATACTAAAATCAGTGCAAGCAGTATCTGTACACTCACTATTAAACAATTTTTATCAAAGGTCTTTTAGCCTGGTGAGTCATTTATGGGGGGACTTTGCAAAAATGACACTTGTACATTTATTGTCAACAGCCAATAAATGGGGAGTGGGAGGGGATTATTTTGTCAAATTAGCATTAAGGGGCAGACAAAAACAGATACACTGGGATTAAGAACTGAACTACAACAGGGTCTGTAGGAGTGAAAATCAATTAGACCCTTAGCTGTGAGATGACAGGCCTGGAACTGCCCCAATGTAAAGACAGGTCCTGAACTAGTCTGACATACACTCATAAAATACGTCTATCAGTCTTCAGACTATTGATTATGATAAGTCTTGTGAGTTTGTACACTTTAAAAAATAAACTACTCAGTTAGTGAAGATGTTGGAAAGAGAAATAATTTTGGATTGCATCTTTGCAGATGAAAAAAATCATATGGGAAGAGGCCATAGTTGAGTGGAAGAAAAATTGGAATGGAAAATTGGAAGGCAGTGACTTACAAATCTATGAACTATGCCTGCCTTTGATTGATATTACTCAATGAAAGATCAAGGAAAGGACGGGATTGCAGTATTGCTTTTAAAGAAGGAGCAGCGGTGAAGAGGGTCATAAGAAAGAAATTGGACGGAAATGAAAGAAAGTGCTGTTTTTAAGCCATGGGAGAAGAACATATGTGCCTGTCTCTGACTAATCAGTAATTATTTATATGAATGTTGATCTCTGTTACTACATATAGTTATTGTATATTCTCAAGAACTGTATAATTATATATGTTTTACCTCTTGCAATATTTCTCTGTAATTATCGAACTTTAATGTTTTCCCTGGCTGAAACTGAAATTGGTGATTTGTGATCAGTGCTCTACGCTGGTTAACAAATTTACAAACATACATAAATCAATCAATCAGTCAATCAATCAATCAATCAATCAATCATTCAATGATAAAAGAGAAGAAGTTGAAGCAGGGAGAGTAGGAAAGTTTGCTGAATGGAAAAAGGTAAGTGAAAGGTATGGAATACAACTAGAAGTTTAAGGATAAAACGGGCAATCCACTTTCTCACTGCAGATTCACAAGGGTTTGCAAATAAGGGCTCCAGGTGGAGAGAATTCACAAAGGAGTGGGACAGAACAGAACTAAGACTGAGGATAGGAGCATAAGAGAGGCCTAGGATAGAATAACAATTATACCAAACTGTGTGTTTCAAAGGTGCAAAATTAGGTATGAACATCTGTAAAAAAATACTACAGAGAAAGGCCGAGACTGTCAAGTGTGGTTTGATGCAAAGGTATGGATGTTGTTTTTTATGTATGGAAATGTGTACATAGGAGCAGAATGTAAGATGATAATAGAGGTGCAATGGTTAGGTTGCAGATATTTATATTAATGGCAATGTTACAATCCTGAAAATCAAAATGAAAAAAGTTTATATTGTTCATAGGCTGTTAACTTATTAAGTGAAGTTAGAATGTTAGAGTTCAACAGAAAAGGATATAATATATATTTTTGTGACTTTGAGTAACTGTCACCTCTGGAATATGTCACAAGAATAAATGTCATATCATTTATCTGATGGCAGAGCCTGAAATACATGTTGATGGAGATGACCATATGCAGCTCACCTCAGTCTGTTATTTATCCTACCCAGAATATTTAATTCTTAGTTATTTGTCCTACCCAGAATATCTAATTATTATATCTAATATCTTTCAGTCACTCCATCCACATCCCTTTTATTAACCCGCCACTCATCTGAGGCTTTTCTGAAGGATACTGCAGTCTCACAGCTACATCCCTGCTCATGTAGCTTGTTCCTCACTCTTTTCAAAAATAAGTATTTTCTGCGTCAGGACTGAACTTTGTACTCAGGTTTGAATTTTGCCTTTTTCTCCTTTCTCATTCTTCCTTTTCATGCTGTATGCCATCACACTATCACATGAGTGTGTTTTACACCTGTTTTTGCCTATCCTTGAATAAGAATACATTTAGCTCCTGTAACCCTCTCTTCCTCCTCTTTGTTCTCCATTCATTTATTATCCTCATAGCGTTTTATATCTTCTTGAGTAACCTGTGATCTTTCCCATGCATGGACGAAAGCACTGAAAACTGTGTCACAGCAATTGTCTGAACAGGGATATCTGGATAGGCAATATAACCTAGCTGTTTCTAGAGACTGTTCTATACAGCCCAGTGTCATAATGGCCTTAGCTAGGACTGAAATGCGTTTGTCTATACTATATAGGGTCATTCTTGTACTGTACTTTGACACTCAGTTCTCAAAGAATCATGGACAAATCTCAACAGAATCAGGGACAAGGCCAGAAATAATTGGGGCAATCAGGGACACTTTTAAAATATTAGTAATGTTAACTTGATAAGAATAAGAAAATATAAATTTGTGTGCATTTCCTGAAGTAAAAGAAGCACATAACTAATTATTATCATTATTTATTAAGCATAGACTAATTATTATCATTTATTAAGCATAATATATCAACTTCCTCCAAACATAATACGTTTTAGGAGGGATTAAGACAGAGCAAGAATTTGAGTCAAAATCAAGGACAGTTAAGATGTATGCTTTGATATGTTTAGAACTCAAGTGAAATATGTAATTATTACAGTTTGCTATGTTCCTTTTTTGTTGACATTTAAAATGTTATGTATCTTTATGTGCATATTTTTAATGTTCATACTGCCAAAAAGATGCAAATAATACTCTATGTAAATTACAAGACTTTATTATGGATTAAGTGCTTTCATCCAGCCTTGCTATAGACTACAAAGGAAAGGCAGTTACAAGATCTATTAAATAATGGAAAATCACATGACAAGTGTCATATGACATGCAGCCATGCCTATCTTATTACATAAATATAAAAGTGCAAAAAAAAATGGAAAACATATATATGTGTATGTATATATATATATATATATATATATATATATATATGTATGTATGGGTCCCCTTCACATGGTCGACTTTTCAGAAAGTCGACTTTCATATGGCCGAGGCCATATGATCGACATACGGAAAGCTGACATTGTAAAATAAACACATATGACACAACAAGACTTACCTTAAACTGTTATGTATATATATATATATATATATATATATATATATATATATATATATATATATATATATATATATATATATACACACACACACACATATAAACCAAGTATAATGTCATAATGTCATACAGGAATTTAAGATGTGAAGAAATATGAAAATATGTAGAAAACTTACTATATATTAAATATTTGCTGCCATAAGCCTTGAAAAGCTAGTAATAGCAATATATTCACTAAGCCCAGAAGACACCCAGACTCCATTTCCACTTCCTATTTTCTCCCCTAGTGTCCATTTCTATTTTTTCAGGTACAGAAAATATAAAGCTAATAGAATTAGCACATTCCTATGCATTATTTAAATCTATTTCCTAATGCAATAAATGTATTCATAAATAAGTTTCCTTAAAATTCTGTTTTGCCTAAATAAAAGACATTGCATGATAAATGCCTTGCTATGTGTACAATCTTAATGTGATGTACACAAAAAATAACCTTTTAAATATATAGGTCTATAATTAGAGACATTTATTGTATCAGTTGTAGAAATATAACTACTCAGTGGACAGGTACCACATTTATAAGTCCTGTTTTACTTTTTGTAATATTATACTATATACAGCTTTAAATTGCTTAAATCTCTACAATGCAACTGTATTTAGCGGTCATCACTTAGGCATTGTATATGAACAGTAGATAAAGCATTGGAATGTGTCAATCTTTATACTGCGAGTGTCTCAACTCATGTTAGACTTTTAGAATGTACGTAGGGCTTTGAAACGCTCACATCTCTATATTGCAACTGTATTTAGCTGTCACCACCACAGCATTGTTTACGAGCAGTAGATAAAGCTTTGGAATGTGTATACCTTTTTACTGCAGGTGTCTCAGCTCATGATAGACTTTTAGAATGTACATAGAGCTTTGAAATACTTAAATCTCTACACTGTAACTGAATTTAGCTGTCGCCACCTGGTCATTTTTATGTGCAGTAGACAGAGCTTTGGAATGTGTAAAGTAAAGCTTTTCACTTAGAGTGAAATTAGCTGCTACCATGAGGGTATTGTCTAAGAACAGTATAATCGAGGTACTCAGCCTTTGTATGAAACATTGCTGTGGTTAATGTCTCTCGAGCATTGTTGGTAAAGCTGTAAGGATTAATAAATCCCTAGATTAAGGGCACATTTGGAACAAAGGTACCCTGAACGCATATTGCTCATTCCTAGCCCGTGGAGAAATTGTAGAACATAACTCATGCATTCTAAATGCATAGCTTCCCATATCGAATGCGTACACAGCTATTAACACTGATAGCATCCTTAAATATCCTCTGTTTGTGAGTGTTCATTTGTTAACGACACCTGAGCAGTATTTAACAGCTAAAAGGTTATTTAAATCCCTATATCAGGTGCACATTAGCTACAACTGCACCCTGTAAGCAAATGCCTAGTTCTAAGCCCACGGAACTAATGTAGAATGTATCCTACGCGTTCAGAATGCATAGAGTGCAATATTGAGCAGGACTATAGTTACTAACACTGCTTAAGTCCTTATGAAGCTCTTGTCTTGAATAAGCATTTGTTTAATGCATGCTTTAACTTAATTTGGAAAGCAGATAGCTACTAAGGTTGTTTCTATAGTGCTGTAACTGTTTTAATTCGCTGGACTACTGTAACTGTATTAATTTGCTGAACTAATGCAACTGAAATGTTAAAATACTGGCTAGAAACTAGGTTTTGTATTAGTATGTGATTTAGCTAAGGTTAAACTATCCTACTCTAACACACAGTTTAAAATCTGATAATATTGCTAAGTCTTAGATAGGCCTACCCCACTCACTCACACCCCCACCCCACTAGTGCAACTTCTATCCTAACTGCTGGTTTTCCCTCTCTTACAGATAGCAAGTGTACTCTAAAACCAACTACCTGCCTTCCCATCAAGTTGAACCCAAAGCCTTTACCATCCCCCGAACTGGGCAAACCCTCCCTACATTCTAAAGGGAATTTTTCCTGTAAAGTCTTGTGAAGTGTAGATTATCTAAATACTTACCTATTTTTATTACTGCATAGTACTTAAGCTATGTGTGCTACTTGCTAGCTAAGACCACCCGGACAGAACCCATCACCTGTGCATTCTATCCCCCTCCCAGTCTTTGTCTACCCGTGTGTGTACTTCCCCATTTGCGCCACTAGAGGGCTGAAAAACCCCAGCAATCTTACATCCACATAGACTTTTTCCACATTAGAACATCCAAGCCTAGACATTAAGGGGAACCCAGAAACCCCAGTCATTACTTGTCCCAGTTCCATTTAGCCATAAAGTTGTTCTACCATCCAGAACAAGCACTTAGTGCATATAAAGAAGATAGTAGATAGAGAATCAAACACACAGCAAAATCGTGCAACCTCTATCTAACTAGAAAAAAGGTGCTACTACCTGCCTGGTAGACTAAGGAGGCCTAAACTGATTGTTTTTGCAGTACTCCTCCAGCCAGTGCTGTCCCCACTCCGTTCACCCTCACTGCACTCAGGCTCACTTCACTCCCCTACCCTACCCCCAATCTCACCCACCCCCACATCAATTACCTTTATAACTATACAGCACACCCATACAAAGCCACACCGATCTCAGTCATACTACCACAACCAATCCAATCTCACCAATTAACTACCTTACAATCACAAACAACACCTCTCATCATCCACTACACCTATCCCATCCCAAGCACATCTCTCACTCAATACCAAACCAAACCAAACCATACCCAAACTACCTAAACCAATATATATATACACCTCTTACTACTGCTCCTAGGTATATCCACCATCCCACTGCTAACATCTATCACCAACTACCACAAACAACTTAATGTTACCCATATACCAAGAAAAACTACTTCCACTAACATTATTACAACACACCCTTTCACTCAACTAATCCCATACCACTAATAAACCTTCTTTATTCACCACTATGCACACAGATTGCAGCCATCACACTACCAGTCCCAAACAACTATAAAGAACTTTAAGACCCTAAACAAACTACTCAAACTCTATTTTCACCTTAGATCCCAACTCGTTAGCTGTCATGATATACACCCAAACCCAGACCCACAAGATCTAGAAGTCCCAACCCTCAATCTGAATGATACCGTACTCCACCGAGACAAATTCTCGCTGCTCATTTTAAATTTAAATATCAGAAGTGTACTAAAGAAAGTCCATGACCTACATGCACTACTCTCCTTTTACCAACCTGAGATAGTCATACTAACAGAGACTTGGCTTAAATCGGGTAACCACAGCAATGAAATCACTGCACCAAGTTACAATATAATTTGCAGCGACAGAATAGGTAAAAAAGGGGGAGGTGTTGCTATAATGTATAAATCTCACCTCATCCTTGAGAAAGTAGTCTTAACAACCCCAGACCTTAAGAAAGTTGAACTCACTCTAACAAAACTAAAACTTAATGATAGCAAACACATCAACATCATAGGCTGTTACATCCCTCCAGGCAACAATATCCCCATTGCAAAAAAAAAACTACTAGAATGGATATCTAACACCCTTATCCAGTAAAGCATAGTATTAGGAGACCTTAATATCGACTGGCAAAACTGCACCAGTCAGAACCCACTCTCCCATTTTAACCTGCATGGCCTAACCCAACTCATCACCTTCCCCCACAAGAACAGACAAAAGAACCAAACACCAATCCACACTAGATTGGATACTCGTATCCCACCCATTGCTGATATCCCTAGCAGGGTGTCTACCAGACACCCTGAGTGACCACCAAGCCACATTTTTACTCAGATCAAAATCAACACAACTGACCCAAATATCTACATGCCTAATTAGAAACAAAAATTTTAACTGCTCCAACTTTATAAATGACCTAAAAATGTATAACTGGATCCCCCTAAAAACCTACCTCTTGATGAAGCAGTACTATATTTCAATACTACCTTCTTAAACACCCTTAGCCATCATGCCCCCTCCAGAACAACAAGAATTAAAACTAAATATGCCCCCTGGTTAACCCCAGAAACAAAATCCCTCCTCAAAAAAAGAAACAAGGCCTGCACCATCTACCTCAATAGTAAATCCCAATCAAGTAAACAAATATACATTGAACTACATAACAAAGCCAAAAAAAAATCACCAATACAGACAAAACGTCTTACTACCAAAAATTACAGGATAAGCACAGGAACAACCCACAAAATTTTTGGGCAGCAATTAACTCTATTCTACAACCAGGAAAAACAACTACCCCAGCCCCAAAAATAGATGACAACCAAGAAGACATCCCCACTCAATTTAATAAATACTTTACAGAAACTATCCAGACCCTTGCAAACAACCAACCCTATGACAATACCCCCACCCCTGCAAATGCACCCCCCCACCCCAACTAACAATTACCCCAAGTCAGATTCCACCCAGAACCAACAAAATCCATTGAAAAACTACTCCTCAAGCTCACAACGTCAATAGCTGCAGATAAACTACTCACTGAATACCTCCATCTAGCTGCAGAAGCCATATCTTATCCTGCCTCCACCCTAATTAACAGATCCATCTCCAAGTGTATAGTACCCAAGCTATGAAAAATATCACATATCATCCTTCTACATAACCTCCCTGGAACTCAGTAACTGCCACCCTATAGCCATACTACCCCCTTTATCTAAAATTTTAGAGAGGATAATACACATGCAACTAATGAAATATCTCCTAGAAAATAATCTAATAGCAACACAACAAAATGGCTTTAGACCCTTTCACAGCACCACCACTGCACTAACAGAATTCACCAACATTGTCAATACTCACAGAAACAATGGACTCCTTCTATCTGCCACCTTCCTTGACTTATCCAAAGCATTCAATATGGTTAACCACTATAAACTCCTTCTATCTCTAGAAACTCTAAACCTTATCACCCCTGCCATCTCCTGGTTCAAAAACTACCTAGACGGAATGAAACAAGCTGTAATGTGGCAAAATCAACTCTCTCCCTCCCTACCAGTCATCCTAGGAGTACCCCAGGGCTCCATCGTTGGGCCACATCTTTTTACCCCCTTCACCAATCACCTCCCAAACAGTATTCCTAAAGCCTCAATAATGCAATATGCAGATGATACCACCATAATATGTGCAGCCAAATCAACTGACATCCTTCACTCCCTAACACAAGAATGCTTTTCCCTAGCAGAAACTTGGATCACAAACCAAAGGCTCATTCTGAACCCAAGCAAAACAAAACTACTACTCTTTAGCTCCCACAGAGCCACACCTCTCACTGATTCTTTCATCATCTCCTTCTTTAACAAGACCACAATCACCCCCACAAATCATATCAAACTCTTAGGGGTTGAAATAGATAATCACCTTAGATTTGACATACATATTTCTATAACCATAAAAAAGTACATAAAATACTTGCTCTACTGTATCACAATAAAAAAAATCCTCACTGACCACTCCAAAACTACAATAGCAAGAACTCACCTACTATGCTTACAAATCTCCACAAAACTGACCTAAACAAACTAGATAGTTGCTATAATAAGATAGCCAAATTCGGCACAACCTCTCCCATCAAAACACATCACTGTGAATGCCTAAAAAACTTAATTGGCTAGAACTACCACTACTACTTCAGCATAATCAACTATCACTAGCCCACAAAATAATACATAACTCTGAAAACACCCCAGCCCTACAAAATCTTTTGCAACCCTAATCAACCGCCAGGCCCTTAAGGTCTAGCACACAAAACCACCTCAAAGTAACCAAGTATAACAATGAAGCTGGCAAGTCTGTCTACAGCCACTATAGAGCAAAAACCTGGAACTCCCTTCCTACCCACATAACTGACAACAAATCCCCATCTCAGTTCAATAAACTTGTTAAAACTCACTTTTTAAATAATTGCTTGTGCTCCTGTATCCCCCCGGGCTAATGTTTCATTATAACACCTCAGCAAACCTAAGTAACCCTGCTAAGCTAACCACTCATATTACTGCACCCACTTAGGACTGTTAATATACTGCTCATCCCATTTCTCAAGGAGCTAAGGAAAACTACCCAGCACTGTTCTGCTGTCCGTAAGTGACTAAAACCAGGAGAAGACATATTGTAAATCAATTTGTCATCCTTCTCAACTAAAACCAGGAGAAAACATTTAGTAAATTAATTTGTTAGAGAATGAATGTATCCTATCTGCTAGTTAATGTGTATGTTAAAGTCTCTTCTATGAAAATTGCATGTCAAAAGTCTGTCCTTCTCAACTAAAACCAGGAAAAGTCATATAGTAAGTCAACTTGTTAGAGAATGAATGTATCCCATCTGCTAGTTAATATGTATGTTAAAGTCTCTTCTATGAAAATTGTATGTCAATAATATGTCCTAAAACTATGTTTAATAAAAATGTTCTCTTGGAGCTTTTCTCCCCGGGCCTCCACTGAAAATGGACTTGTAATCCAGTTGCACTCTCCCGGTCGACAAATGTAAAATAAAATAAATAAAATAAAATTACTAGTACTATTAGACTGTCAAACTCCCTTAATGTTAATTTTATGGGCAAAAATAAAACTTGGGTCATCTACCTACATAATCAATCATAATTTCAGAATTGAGAAATATATTCCAATTCTTTTTAATGATTTATTTTATTTAAGAACTATTTTATTGTAGGTCATAATCATACCTTGCTTATATTCAAAATGTTTATTAATATTTGTTTGCCTTTACCTAACAAGAGAGAATAAATGTCATCTTTTCTGTAAGACTTCACAATACATCTGATCTACAATGATATGTAGGTAACCAAGTCTTAAACAAATATATTTCAGTTTTTTTTTTTAAGTTTAACTAATTGTACCTGTTTCTCCGATATCATTCTTGTCTATCTAGTCATTTGTCATCTAACAAAACCTTTTTCTTTTAATATGGGTGGTAGCTGTTATAATGAGGTTACATGTTTCAGAAAGTTGGTTTTCTCTAAATGTTAGACTTTAATACTCCTGTTGATGTATCTTTCACAACTGTTACATCCAAGTAATTTAAAGTATGATATGGAAATTCATAGGTGAAACTTTAAAAAACCTGTAATACCATTAATATAATTTATAAATTAATGTAAGCTATGTTCAGTATTAATCTACAAAATAAGCATATCACCCAAGAATCGCACATAAAAATTCCAATAATCTTTGAACACAGAATTAAATAAGAAAATATTTTCCCCATAATGCTACACCAGAAATGTGCCCCAAAAATTCAACCTTATAAAATAAATAATTTTTAAAACCATTTCCATAGGTACATGTACAATGCTTATTTTAGAAGTACAAAGAAAATCATATTCATTTAAGGATTCATTAAGCCAAGTCATGCCAATAGTTTGTAGAAATGATATGAATATGTCTACATCTTCAACAATAACCATTGCATCTACTGGAAAAATAATTTGATAAACATGCAATAAACTAGCATGGATACCTAAGCAATCTGCTGTTGTAGTAACTTATCAGGTAATATCAATTTGATGCATTGATATGGAATATATATTTAATTCCTAGAAAAGTGCTCCTAAATGTCCACATAATTGATAATAGAAAACATTTTTCCAGTATAGTCTATAGTATCCATTATAACAAGCCCAACCCTTTTTGGCTCTATCAAATGTATAATTATATTCTGTTCAACTTCATCCAACAATCTTTTTTCTTTTTGGTCAAGGTTTGATTTGTATTGTTTGTGCTGAGAAAAAAGTGTATGAGCTGCAACAAAGAGTTTCATTTTACAGTTTAACAAAGCTGATTGGTACTTTTTAAGAATGAGCCCCAAACTACAGCAAGGAACTCCCTGCTACAGTTCATTAAAAATAATGAATGCTATTTAAGCAGCTGTTTTTGCAAATATCATTGCTTAATGCTTTACTGCTATGAACTGCTCCAAGACTAAAGAGCTGATTACGCTATCTGCTTGCATCCTCGGCAACACTTCGTCTTACCCTACCCTTCCTATAGCGTTGACCCTTCTATAACTTTATCCCTTCCAGTCTATGATATTTTGGTTTTCTTATTAGTATCATGCAATGTTAAAGTATTCCCTAAGTTCAAGTCATAGTTCAACTGAGCTTCCTCTGTCAAATTCTAGAATATACCAGTCACACAGATCAATCAGGCTGCACTGAAATGACACTACATGTTTTTCACTATACCATTTTGGCATTTATCTTTGTTAATTGATCTTGTAGAAAACAGCCAGCCTTTTCATTAGTATGTACTCCTCAACTACTAAGGTCATGCTCATTTGTCTTAGTTTCCCTGGTCAGTTCTAGCAACCAATTTGTGAAGTAGAAATCACTATGGCCTCTCTCAAAACATTATTACTGTTGAGTGACTTACAGAAATGCTCTATCAAGGGATCTGTAAAGGCATATGCCCAGTTTGTTAAAGGTCTTGGGAAAATGCTACTAGGATCTTATATCTTGTGTTCCCTTAACTCCATGAGTTTCCCTTTTATAGCTTTTCTTGATATTTGACTGCCTTTAAAATCTCTTTCCAGTCCCTAACACCAAGCTGGAAATCTCTCTTTCTTAATCTTTTTAAGAGTCGAGTGAAGAATTGTGAGATATGTTCTACATCTTCCCTATCCTCATGTTACTCCTAGTTATCACTGACTTTCCTTCTTTCTAATACATATTAGAAGAATCATTTCTTCCTCCTCTTTATTCCTTCTTTTTGACCATTCAGTAGATTTGTCTTTTCCTTTCTTGTTACCTTTGTAGTCATTTTCTTGGCCTTTTTATATTCTGTTTGTCATTCCTCTACTCTTGTTTTTAACTAATTTACTTTGCACCGCCTGTCTTCTTAATCTATTTCTTGAAGCATTGCAGCCTATTTATTCACTCTGCCTTGTTCTTTTTCTCCTAGCTCTTACTGTATAACTGATTGCATGCTCCTCATTACTTTATACACAGTTTTATTTTATTTGTACTTGTCTTCAGTTTCTCATTTTCATATCAAAATGTTCTCCCAGTTTAAGGCAGTCTGTCTTTCTGTAGTTCCTTACTATAGTTTTCTTGTTTTCCTATTGTTCTGTCTCATGGTGAACATGACTATTGCATGGTCACTGTGAGTTAGTTGTGCTTTCAGTTTTTGGTCAGGTCTTTTTCCCACTCATCCTTAGTAAGTACAAAGTCTGGTATTTTACACATCCTTGTACCTTGCAAGACAGGATGAATGAATGTGACGTATCCTGCATGTCCACTATTTCCTTCTGTCTCCCTGGTTTTGATGTAATAATGCACCTAAACGTACTTATATAAAATGAAAATCTGCCACAATATCAGCTTTTTCTTTTCCACACTAAGACACAGTGTATTAATTTACCCGTTTACCACCCTCCATTTTAGGATTGGATGGTTGCTACATTGCATCTATCCATCAACTCCCCCACACACACACATTTTTTTTCATTTAGTCTGTGAGGCTGCTACTTTTTATTGTCTTCCCTGCCCTGATCTTCTCAGAGATGTTACTAGAACATGCTGAAGGGGTGGCTGCCATGGATGCAAGCTGATAGGGGGCTCAATTGGCAGGTGCCTATTGGTTGGAACTGCAGTAAAGGCATTCATTTATGAAACCACTATGATAGCATTGCTTCATAAATGGATGCCAATAACGCATCTACATTTGAGAAGCTTAGTGTGTGCTAATAACTATAGCAAGGTATTTGTTACAGTTATAGCAAGCAGCTTGCTACAGTTACAGAAGTGCAGATTGTTTTTTCAAAAATCTTTATTTATTCATGCTATTACATTTTAACAGACACATCCATAACATTTGCCTAGAAGATATTGTCAAACCATGAGAATGTGTATAATACACATAGAATAGACAATAACTTATTTACAAAATATTTACAACTATATACAAAAAATAGACTGCTTACATTATATATACTATATACAATAAAATGGCAGAAGCCAAATAGATGAGCATGCAATTTAACAATAAGAAAAAAAAGAGGATTATAAAAGGATGCTTAATTATAATAACTACGTAGCTTATTATTTTTGAGAATGAAATGTATATAAAACCATTAATTTATAGCACTGGAATTAAACCCTGCAAAACTAGTACAATAAAAAAACAATTGACTGTTAGAAAAGTTATACTTGTGGTTTATATTGTTAGAATACATTCAAACAACTTCTCCCAGTAAGTATCATAACAGGGGCATTTGGAATGATTGGAGATAAACAATTTATTGGTTAGAGTATACTTGATGGACATTTGTTTGAAAATACCCCAACTGATTTTAGATGTATCTATCCAATGCTGGGTAATAAAGAGTTTAACTAGTGAGAACAGTGTGATTAGCATATGAATATCTTGTTAAGGTAATTCATTTGGAGGAATATATAATAAGAAATTCCCATGAAAGTGTAGCATTTTGTAACCCATTTTTTCATAGTTTAACTTTTAGAGAACATCAGAGTTTATATGATGGTTTACAACTTAATAATATTTGAAATATATCAGCTTTGTAATATTTACAAAGATAATAATCTGCTGACTGGTTGGGGTAAACTTTTTAAGAACAGCTGGGGTTAGGTATGCATTGCTATTTATCATTAATTGGGTATAGATAGTTTTTTAATAGGTAAAATATATAAGTTATATTAATTTATTTGAGTTGTTGATTATATGAATTTTTTTGCCATCAACTTTGAAGACCTTCATTCATGCCTTCAGCTTTGGGTTGGGGACACCAGTCTGACAAATTGCCCAGGGCACAAAATGAGCTAGCTATGGTACATAACCTCAAAGTTTATGCTTTGCCTATTGCAGATTGCAACCATTTCCAGTATCCTTCCCTTTCTGTCTAAATTGCCCCATTTTCCCTCATAAATGCCTCAACTAATCACTCCTTAATTAATCAACCTCAGCCTCATCCCTTCCTGCCAGTCTTAGATGCCCTATTGTTTGTCATTTTCTGTCTATATACCCTTTTTAAGTTCTGACTTGTATCCTGCACTACAGCCTTTTAACATCTTCTCCTACCAAATGTGCCTGCTGTTTTCCCTTATGATACCTGTGGCTGCTTGTAACTGCTGTCTTATTTACACGAGTTTTCATGCTGCCCTTCTTGGGTATCACTACCAGCCTGTTTCCAACATGTATCTCACTTCAGTTTAATGACATAATTATCTGGATACACCTTCGTATTGAAGAGGTCAGCAAAGCTATTGAAACCACAAATAGCAATGGCTACCAGTATATAGACAATCTCTGTCAGCTGTGCTTCATCCTATCACCCACTAATTCATATCCCTGCTCATCTGTACTGTTGCTGAGCAAGGCATTCTAATCTCTGATCTTACCTATCCTAACTTTGCTTTAAAATGCCTGGAAAAATAAATAACACAGATTTTATCCTTTCCCTCTCTTATGATTTATCTCCAAGTTTGGGAACAAGTGTTTCTATTCCATTCTTTATGAGTAAAAGACATATTAAGTTGACAGAAAATTAGACGCACTAACAAGTTTGTTGTTTTGCTATTTTTTTTCTTTTTGGCAAAGTTGGTAGTGATGTAGTTACATTGCCATATTGAGACATATCGTATAAAAGACTCACAGTTGAGCTGACAGAAGGGCAGAAATATTGAGATGCCATTGATTAAACTCATAGGCACAGCATATAATGGCAATCCTCTGTCCTATTGTATTATTCATGTACTGAATTATATATCTTATAGCCTTGTTGCTTTATTTATCTGTTGCAGATAATTCATTAGGTTATTGCATGTTGCAAAGTGTTGATTGTTTGGTTGAATTAAAGGTAGGTGATCTGCACAAGATTTAAATAAGTATATACATATTTTTCAATCTGACAGTTAGTGGGTGGGTATTATACATAGTTTGGCAATAGGTCACTTATCTTTAATGCATTCTTTAATGGTCTTTAATGGTCATCCTTGAGGTTATTGGTGTTCTGCACTATGACCTTATGATGATTGTTGTAAATAACTTTCTTGGGTGACGTAAGCCAGGGAACCTTGTTGGCCAGGCTTATGTAGGCCCTTGGGCCAATAGCCTAGTACTTACCTATGAACCTATGAACCTATGATGATAAGGTAAGGGCAGCTGGTGATGTCATTCTTTAGCTCGATGCTACATCCTTGCAAAAATTAACTTAATAAAATTCACGTCTATCTAAACAGAGGTTTATATTTAAAATTAAGTAAAACAAAACCTTTAGTCCTTATCATTGGATGACCTACAAACAGCATTGCCACATTAGGCAGACACTTGGGGCTGTACTTGATGACAAGGTAGGAGTTAATGAGCAGCACATAGTCACATCGGTCAGTGATGCTGCCCTGTAATCACTTGCTTCCCATTTGAGGTTTCAGCTAAAGTATCTTCATTCAGATTCTGCATGTCTTTCCTGTGCTTACATGGGGTTGTAACAAGGGATTTAATTTTCCTCTCTTATCCCAAAGACAGCCGATCAAGTAATTAATAGGTAGTTGTCTATACTGGCCATAGGTGTACAAGCCATAGGTTCATAGGTTCATACTAGGCTATCTGCCCTAGGGCATTTATAAGCCTAGCCAGAGTGTGTTTGGCTTTTGCCACCCATTTTAAATGAACTTTGCTATGCCCTTTTTCGAGGTTAGTATACTGTGCCTCTGTCTAACAGTGACACAGAAGTGATACCCGGGGTAAACCTATAACCTCCCATCCACTCATCAAGATTCCTCTTGAAGAGAGTCAATGAGGGACTCTGCCTAACCTGGACTGGGATTTTACTCCAGAGTGAAGGGAGACTCTGGGTTATGAATCTGTCCCTCCAGCATGTCCTATTTATTTCAGTACTGAGATTCAAGTCTCTCGAGCGCATAGCTCGATGGGATTTGGATTTTCTGAGGTGCAGCATGTCCATTAATTCTGGGTTGGACATGGCTTTATACGTCAGGCACAGATCGCCTCTGAGCAGGTGGTATGCCACTGAGTAGAGCTGGAATTTCTTTAACTGGGCAGCATATGGCATCTGTTTGAGCCCTTTGATCCTCTTGATGAGGTACTTTTGGGGTCTTTCCAGTTGCTGCAGGTGTCTGATAAGGTACATCCCAAAAGGGGCATTGTACTCAATTATGGGCCTGATGAGGGATGAGTAAAGAGGCACGATGACCTCCCCTGATCTAGATGTGAATCCCTTCATGATTAGGTGGGCTTTATAAAATGTTTTTCTAACCACTTTGGCCACGCGGTTTTCAAATGAGAGATTGCTATCAATTTGGGTCCTTAGGTCCCTAATTACTTCTTCCGTACTTAATGGATTACCACCTATGTGGTAATTTGTGGGCACTTTGTTTTTGCCAAAGGGGATGACTATACACTTTTTGGCATTTAGCTTGAGGCCATGGCTCTGGCACCAGTTGTCTGTTTCTATGAGGCCCTTTTGTAGGATGCTTGTGTCGGCTGGAGAGTCGATTATGGTGCCTAGTTTGCAGTCATCTGCGAACTTGGTCAGCTACAGTCCTTCCGTGTTGGCCTGTACCTCCGAGAAATATACACTGAACAAGGGAGGTCCTAGGACTTAGCCTTGTGGGACACCACTTGTAACTGGTTTGGAGTCTGACATGGCTCCAGCAATTCTAACCATGTGGGTTCTGTCCTTGAGCCAGTTTGCAACCCATCTAGTGACATAGGAGTTTATATTTAAGCTGGTGAGCTTATCTATAATGCCCGAGTGGGGTATTGTATCGAAGGCTTTTGCGAGGTCCAGGTAGGCTGTGTGGACCACCTTCCCCTTGTCAATGGCCTTGGTGACTGTTTCAAAGAAATCGACCAGGTTTAAGAGGCAGGATCTGCCCTTAACAAAGCCGAACTGGGTAGGATCCAGTGTCTGTAGGTCCCCAATATCTTTATTTATGAGGTCCATGATGATCCTTTCCATAGCTTTGCAGACCAAGCTAGTCAGGCTTATGGGGCGATAGTTTCCAGGATCCGTTGAGGCACCACCTTTGTGGAGAGGGACCACTGTTGCTGTACGCCACTCTTTGGGTACATATCCTGTAGTAAGGCTGAGATTGAACAATAGTTTTATGTTTGGGTTTAGCTCTTCTTGGAGTTCATGTAGGACGCAGCCCGGGACACCGTCTGGTCCCATTGATGCTGTGTTTTTGCTTTGGAGAGGGTGGCTCTTACCTGAGCATCTGAGATGTCAGAGGGGCAGCACTCTGCTGGGATAGATATTTGCCCTTTTGGTGGGGAGGGGAAGATGTTTTCACTGAACCTGCCAGCTAGGATATTGGCAATGTCTGTGGGTTCGGTGTATTTTTTGTCATTTTGGACTAATTCTGAGCATATCTGGGAATTCCCACCCAGGTTCCTAACATAACTAAAGAAAGCCTTGTCATTACCCTTAGTGTCCTGTGCAATTTTTCTCTCAAAGCTGGCCTTATATGATTTTATGAGTGCCCATAGTTTTTTGCTAATACTGATCAGAGATGCCTTCCCTTTTTGGGATTTTGCTCTATCATATAGTAGCCTCCTCCTTCTATTGTATAGTTTGTTTAAGGCTGGGGTCCACCAGACAGGATGCCTGCCTTTGGAGGATTGGGTCTTGGTTTTATTTGGGATTGCATGATCCATGCATTCCTGACGGAGTTCATAGAATGCGTTTATAAAGGATTCTGCGGTCTGGGCCGTATTTTCCACAGCTCCGGAGGCTTTGAAGGATTCCACCTCGGTTTTGAGGAGTGTGAAATTTGCTTTAGAGAAGTTTTTCACTGTGGTTTTCTGGGCAGGGGGTGGGGTCGGGATGTGAATATCCAGTGAGATTAGTTTATGGCCTGATCTTACCAGTGAGGGATACTTTTCTGGTCTGGAGCATAGAGCCCCCATGTTGGTGATGATCAGGTCCAGTATGTTTTCCCCTCTTGTGGGAGTGGTAACAAGTTGTTCCATAGCATTTGAGTTTATAAATTCTAAGAACCTTTAGGCTAGGGTGTTGGAGCTAGAGTAATGCTCCCAGTCTATGTTTGGGTAGTTGAAGTCGCCCAATATAATGGTGTTTAGAGAGACCTTCATATTTTCCAGTGTTCTCAGGAAGGCCGAGTGGGGTTCCAGGGTTTGGGAGGGTGGTCTGTAGCAGGTTATAAACTGGAAGGCAGTTTTGCCCACTGTTAGTTGCACATGGATAGTCTCTGATGCTTCGTGCTGTGCCACCAACCTGGAGGTGTGGGTATCTTTGACGAATATTGATACTCCCCCTCCTTTTGTGGTTCGGTCCAAGTTTTGGGGCTGAAAAGCATAGTATGAGGTAAAACCTGGTAGTGCTGCGGTGCTCTCGGGAGCCTTGAACCAGGTTTCTGTTACTATACAGATATCGATGTTCTCCATGCTAAGGAGAGTTTCGAGTGCGTGCATCTTTATCCCTTCCAGTCTATGATATTTTGGTTTTCTTATTAGTCTCATGTCGATTGGGGTTCCAGGGATTGGGAGGGTGGTCTGTAGCAGGTTATAAACTGGAAGGCAGTTTTACCCACTGTTTGTTGCACATGGATAGTCTCTGATTCTTCGTGCTGTGCCACCAACCAGGAGGAGTGAGTATCTTTGACGAATATTGATACTCCCCCTCCTTTTGTGGTTCGGTCCAAGTTTTGGGGCTGAAAAGCATAGTATGAGGTATAACCTGGTAGTGCTGGGGTGCTCTTGGGAGCCTTGAACCAGGTTTCTGTTACTGCACAGATAGCAATGTTCTCCATGCTAAGGAGAGTTTCGAGTGCGTGCATCTTGAGGTTTAGACTTCTGGCGTTGAGTAGCATTACTCTTAGTTTCTTATCCCTTGTGATACCTATGAAGGTGGGTTTGTCTTTTGAGCCTTGCCTAAAAAAGGCACTATGGGGGTGGCAAGAGCCTTTGCCAATATCCGAAAGCCCAGGAGTGACAGGTGCAAGCCGTCCCTAGCGAAGCATTGTGGCTTGTTGAGCATGTTATCCCAGGCTGACATGCATTGGATCCCCTTTGAATGACACCAATACTTAAGCCAATTGTTGAAATTGATCATTTTGTCTTCATATTGTGGCATCATTCTTGGGGAGGGTAAGATGCTACTCAAGGTCAGGATCATACTGGCCTGGGCTACATGCTCAGAGAGCTCCTCTATGTCTCTTTTCATGTAGTCCAGGGAGGTACGTCTCAGGTCATTCACACCAGCATGGACAATGACGGAGTCATATTTGTACTTGCCTTGGAGTGACCTGAGTGCTTGTCTTATGTGGCAGTCTCACGAGGATACAGACTTCCCACTGAAAGTGAGCATTTGACCAATTTTTCAGTTTAACTTTTAGAGAACATCAGAGTTTATATGATGGTTTACAACTTAATAATATTTGAAATATATCAGCTTTGTAATATTTACAAAGATA